>NC_048220.1:132597941-132645671 GCF_002007445.2 Ailuropoda melanoleuca
GGCCGATGTCGTAGAGGTTGTTGCCTATGTTCTTCTCTAGGATTTTGATGGATTCCTGTCTCACATCGAGGCTTTTCATCCATTTGGAGTTTATCTTTGTGTATGGTGTGAGAGAGTGGTCAAGTTTCTTTCTTTTGCATGTAGCTGTCCAATTTTCCCAGCACCATTTATTGAAGAGGCTGTCTTTTTTCCACCGGATGTTTTTTCCTGCTTTATCAAAGATTAGTTGCCCAAAGAGCCGAGGGTCCATTTCTGGGTTCTCTGTTCTGTTCCATTTGTCTATGTGTCTGTTTTTGTGCCAGTACCATTCTGTCTTTGTGATCACAGCAGTTTAGGTCTCAAAAGTCCTTCTGCTGTCTGTCTGGCTGCCCTGCCCAGCTACCATGAGAACATGCTCAGGCCTGCCTAATAGTGAATGAGAGATCATACGGACAGAGCTGAGCCTGTCTGAGCCACCCTATACTGGATGGCCACTTGCCACGCTGTGGAAAGTAACCACAGGTGAATGAGTTAGAATGGTAAAACCAGAAGAATCACCAAGCTGAGCACCCCAATTACAAAGCCACAGAATTTTGAGCTATGTAAATGGTTGGTTTAAAACACAGTCTTGTAGAGCTTTTTTTTTAAAATTTTTTAAATTATATTATGTTAGTCACCATACAGTACATTCCTGGTTTCTGATGCAAAGTTCGATGATTCATTAGTTGCGTATAACACCCAGTGCACCATGCAATACATGCCCTCCTTACTACCCGTCACCAGTCTATCCCATTCCCCCACCCCCCTCCCCTCTGAAGCCCTCAGTTTGTTTCTCAGAGTCCATAGTCTCTCATGCTTTATCTTTTTTTTGAAACAGGTTTTAATCGATACAGTCCCTTCTATACCATCCATACCTTTGTGAATAGGCTCTGCAATTAAATCCTCCTCAGATGATATTTTAGTATAAAATCAATGCCTCCCTATTCCCTGATTGATATATTTGTGATCAGTACAATTCTTATGGTATATCACAAAAAATGCAAAGGGACCACTCTATCCTTCAACACAATTCACCTCCCTGTGTCTAGGTCAATTGATCCCTATTAAATTTATCTTTACTTACTTTTCTGGATAGTTAATAGGAATATTTTGACCTATTTCAGATTTATTACTTTATAGTTTCATTTTGTGGGTGCCTGGGTGGCTCAGTCGGTTAAGCATCTGCCTTTCAGTCAGGTTATGATTCTGGAGTCCTGGGATGAGTCCTGTATCAGGGTCCCTGCTCAGCGGGGAGTCTGCTTCTTCCTCTGCCCTTCACCCCACTTGTGCTTTCTCTCACTCACTCTCTCTCTCTCTCAAATAAATAAAGAAAGAAATAATCTTTATAAAAAAAGATATTCTCATTTTGTACATCCGATGACTTTGAATTAATTCTCTGAGTTTGATCAAATTTGGGTATACTGAGGGTATTGAATGTTCTAAATATGGCTTAAGGCTTAATACCACACAGGATACTGGAAAAGCCTCCCATTATCCTCATTAGAACACCCTCTGTCTCATCTTTCTATATTTGCAATGGAGCTTAGACAAACCTCGCACAAATTTCATGGCTCATCACAAGTCAATGGTATTTTATGTATCTTTTAAAAGGCAACAAGTAAATAATTCAATTTACTACTATTTATTCAACACAGATCTCAGCGGTGGTTACTTATAACATGATACACATCAGACGTTTAAAATGCAAATATTTGTAGTAACAGAATACACATATGATTTATTCTTAACTAAATTCATTCACTATTATTTGTAAGTTAATAATTGAAAAATCAGTTTTGAGTAGATATTATCTTTTATTTAATTTCAATGGTACTGCTCAATGGAAAACTGTCTTCCAAAATCAGTTGAAATCCTTCACAAAATACCATTTGGCTATTCAATAGTAGGAATCACATCGAAAGAAATTGCAAGATACTTGTTCAAGACCTGACTCATCAGAATTTATATATGCAAAGATTTTATTGACCTCAGAGTCAATGGAACTTCAGGCAAAAATTTTGCCTGAACAAACACAGCTGAATCAGGACCCAAATGAATTAATTTAGTGCCTATCTGCAATATAGATTGACAATCTTCCAGAATGAATATGTAAGTTGAAAGGAGCTTGGCTTCTAAATGTAAGACTGAACTGCTTGTTATTTCTCCTTAGCAATATAAAGAGAAATATAAATCCATTGTTAAAGGATGCAGAAATTCTCTGACATAAAATAGCTTTATCCAATGATTAAATTAAACTCAATGCTTTAAGTTTAGCTTAAGGTTTTGGTGTGGTGATATTATTAAAATACTTGGTTGGTTCCAAATGGATATGAATTTAGGGATAGACCTATGGTTTTCAGAAGAAATGGAGAAAGGGGGGAATAAAGCAGGGGTATATTGTAGAAGTGTGAAGCTGAGAAAGGTGGAAATGGACAGTGTACATGAAATGGATACAAGGTAGTCTAGGTCATTGGAGTACAGCAACTAATGAGAACTAACATTTATTGAGAAATAGCTTTACTTTCCAGTGGCAGAGTCTGGAGAAGACACTCCCAATTGGCACCTTGCAACGGGAAGGAAAAGAAGGAAGAACAGGTCATCAGCCTTGGGTGTTATAAAATAAGTCATACATTTTCTAAGGGCTTCATTCACATTGACTCATTGAGTACTCCCATTGACCTTAAGGATTAGGTGGTAATAGTACCTCCAAATGACAAATGAGAGAAGTAAAGTAGGAGAAATTAAGAAATTGCCTAAAGTTGCTTAAGTAATCAGTGTTAGAGCCAGAATTCAAACCCAGAGCATATGACTAAAGAGCTCATGTCTTAATGAGTATATAATATTTTCCCTCTCAAGCATAAGTCTATAATTGGCAATTGATGAATGAGAGTCAGACCAAGAACTGGACTAACTCCATATGAATGCTCTGAATACTTAAAAGCATTCTCCAAATTACATTACACTAAGAAGAAAATGGTCTGTAGGCAGTAAAGTATAAAGTATTAGTACTGAAGCTATACCTTTCCTGCTAGAGAAGCCAGGAGAAAAAAAGTAATAATAACCTAGAAGAGACTTTCAAGTAAATATTCAAGTCATTAAAACCAGATCTGCTAGCAAACATGCTAATGGTATTAATAGCAGAAAGGGGAGTCTCCATCTATAAAATTATTTATCAGGATATAGCTCATATATCCAGATTGTAAACAAACATAGCCTTTGTAGATTAATGAGATATAGCTGAATAGAGGCTGAGGGGTAGGCAGATAACCTAAGTATTTAATGAGTATAAAATATAGATGTTTCAACATTAAAAGCCTCCTTTTGTGATTAACATTCCACATACATTACTCTTATCACAAAGCCAAAATGTGTCCTGTTGCAAAAAAAAAAAAAAAAAAAAAAAAAAAAGAGAGAGAGAGAAAGAGAGTGAGAGACAGAGACTTTTGGGAATTCTCAGAGGTTTCACACTTCTCAAGGAAAACAATATTTTGTCTGTGCTTTGTATTTGACACAACTTTTATATCATTAGTAAAATTTGCAATTGGGTAACATCTGTGATTCAAGTAATCTAATTTAGTAATTCAACCCATTGTACTAACAGTTGGCAGCAATAAAATTGTATTTTTAGAACTATAAATCATAATGCCTAAGACATTATTCAGTTAAAAAAAAAGGTGAGGTGATAAAGGGGAATGGCAATACTTTGATGTCCATAGTTCTCTATGTATATGAAGAGGCGAAAAACTTGAGGCAAGTTAAAAGAGAACATAGTACCAACGTAAATTGGAGGAAACTGACATATCTGGGAGAATTTGCTAAGTGAATAAACACAGAATATCAAATAAAAGTGAGCAAATATAATTTTTGATGGCTATGGTTAGGTGCTCTGTTGGAATCTAGAAGGCAAGTAACTAAAATTGATTTCTCCTATTACTGTAAATCCTTCTAATGCCATCACTATATTGTGTAACAAAGGATCTGTAGGTTTAGAGATACAAATAAAAACCAGATGACAAGGTATTTGATGAGTCTGATTTGAAACTCCTCACATGGTTTGGTACTGGCAGCAACTAATTTAGCCAGAAAGGGAGATGTATTTGGTCTTTAAAAATTACATAATTAAATGCCTTCATTAATACATATAAAATGTATCAAATCACTATTGCTAAAGAGAGAAAAAGAAAAACTCATTCAAGAAAATATCAAAGATTAATGTAGGAGTATGGGTGTGATTAACATGTTTTGCATCAGATTTAATCCAGTTATTGCCTTGGTGTTAATGGCTTATTCTTTTGCAGAAAATGTTGAAAGACAAGTTATGAAGAGATGTATGAGAAATATGAGGTAAGGGAATACTCACCATGATCAGGGGTTGGGTTAGAAAGAAAAAGAGCAGAGAGCCTGGGTGGCTCAGTTGGTTAAGTGTCTGTCTTTGGCTCAGGTCATGATGCCAGGGTCCTGGGATGGAGCCTCACATTGGTCTCCCTGCTCAGCGGGGAGTCTTCTTCTCCCTCTCCCCCTGCTTGCTCTCTCTCACTCACTCTCTCTCTCAAATAAATAAATAAAATCTGAAAGAAAAGAAGAAAGAAAGAAAGAAAGAAAGAAAGAAAGAAAGAAAGAAAAGAAGAAAGAAAGAAAGAAAAGAAGAAAGAAAGAAAGAAAGAAAGAAAGAAAGAAAGAGAAAGAAAGAAAGAAAGAAAGAGAAAAGTGAAGAGAAAAAGAAAAGAAAAGAAAAGAAAAAAGAAAAGAAAAGAAGAAAAGAAGGAAGAAAGGAAGAAAGCAAGCAAGCAAGCAGTATTCCTGAAATGACCCTCTTTCTTCTGGAAAACACAAAGGCAGATGAAGAACCTTCAGTTCTCTTACAAATTAGAATGACTTAGATCAAAGCGGCTCAAAACATTGTGAACTAGGTAACAGTATTTTACAGATGGAAGAAGAATGCTCATTCCATTCTCCAGTAGCTATGCCTCACAGCTATGCCTACATGTTCTAGGTCTATGATGCACAGTTTAGAGAATGAAAGTCAAATAAGGAGAGTACACAGACATTTCAGAACAGAAGTGGCTCCAATAATAGACCAGGTTGCTTCAGGTGTGGCTCAAAATCTTGCCTGTCATTTCAAAATGAAAACATATCCTAATTTGTAAAAAATAAATTGATACTGTGTTGGCATGTCTGCTTGTTTCCTACTCCCTTATTAAAAAAATATTCTTTTGTCCATGTCCAATGTTCACTTGTATATATTATAAATCTATAATATTTTTGTTTTCTTTAAAGTTTTGTATATCCACCTAAGTACAGCATTACCTAATGTAAAAAATGCTAATTATTCCATCAATAATCTCCTCCCGTTTTTTGACATTCTTGATCATTGTATCCTGAGGCAAGCAATTTCCAACTGTTTTAGCTATTTCTTCTGGTTTTATTTCCATATTCTAAGCAATATGTACATAATCATTTTTATTTTTAATTTTTATATATTTTCTTTTAATATAACTACAGAAGAAAAATATTTTTCTCTTTCTCCTGGTTTTCTACCCTCACCTCACATATCATATAAATCTTATCCTAAGAGAGAGAAGTAAATCAATTTTTGAATAAGTCAATGTATATTAGTGTAACAAGTAATTATTCACAGATTAACATGTAGTATGCAATGATTAAATTTTCCCACACATGTCGCATTCTTTAGCACTACGAATTTCATTGCTTTTCATTGTTTTATTCCTATTTACTGATCACCAACATTTTCTGTAAGGCATTTTTTTAGTAAACACTTCAAACTTTTCTTCTTGGAGAAATCTCTCCTGGAATCCTACATCTATCCATTCTATTCTGAACCCAGCCCAGTTCCCATCCCTGACATTCCCTCCACCACCCACCTGGAACTGTCCTTATTTTATAGGTTTGGTTTTGAGGGAACACATACCCTTCAACAATATCCTTAGAAAGAGGTTATCAGAGGTAAAATTGTTGAGATCTCAAATGCTTGAAAATATTTGTACTTTACCTTTGTAATTAATGAGTTAGCTAGGTTATGGATTTCATATTTCCCTTTTCTTTCGGAATTTTTGCAGCATTATTTTTTACTTCCTTTTCAGGACAACTGCTAGTATTGAGACATTTGGTGACAATCTACTGCCCAAATATACATGATGTTTTCCCCTTTCTGGAAGGTTTTATTAACTATTCTTATCTCCATTTTCTTCCTTTTCTAAGAGTGTACTCTAGATCTTTCTTTTTTCTATATGCCTTTTATTCTGGAAATCCATATGCTTTGAGTACCAGACCCTTGACCGTCATAGTACCATCATGACACACCTACATTTCTCTGACTTGTCTTCCTACCAGTCTTTCATTAGATATACTTCACTAATCTTCTACATTTCCTATTTTTGTCTATATATTCTAATCTTCTTAAAAACATCTCTCAGATATTTAATTGCTGTTTGTTCCAAACATGGTATTTTTTGACCATATACTACCATGTATATTTCACTGCTGAAGAAATACTCTCCATACGTATTTTTCCAGCATAATTTGTTAATGCAACAACACTCATTTTTCTGAAGATATTTATAAAGTAACCAGATTTTTGAAACAATTTTTCACCATCTCATATTTAAATTTTGAAATACTTCCTGACTGCTACTTGCTTCCCAATCTATTCATTAGACCAAATTCTCAAAACATATCTCATTTAGACAATATCTTTTTATCATGCTACTTTCTTGAATAGTACTGAAGACACCCCTCACTTTAAAAAAGTTTTAAATTCTTTTCTTAAAATTAAATAGACATAATTTTTCTTCATAAATGTACCCTCATCCTTATGTAAAATCTTCTGATTGATAAAAATTAGTTGAATGTTATATATAAACATATATATGTATATATAAATATGTATATAGGTATATAAATATATAATATGTATATAAATAAATATATGTGTGTGTTTATAATCTATTACCATTGCAACAGTTTGGGTTATTTTAAGTATCAGATACTGGGACATATCTGAAAAAATAAACAATGAATGTTAAGTTAGTTTTATTTATACATAGAAATGAAAAATTAAAGACAATATGAAAAAATATATATATACAATTTTTATTGCAGAAATAACTGATAATGCTATATGTAAAAAATGGAAATAGGGAGATGTTTTCTTTATCATTTTCTCTAAGTGTGCACATATTGCTAGCTTTATTTCATATTTTAAAAATAAAAGGAGAGGAAAGAATGTAAGAGAGAGAAAGAACAATGAGTTGAAAATTTTGCTGACCCCTATGTCTACTGAGTTGTCTTGGTCTGGGCAAAATGGATGCTCATCGGGTAGAAAAGACAGCTGCTATAAATCAAATCCTGTCAGGACTAAGCTCCGGATGTCAGATCATGTTTATCAGACATGGTTACAGACCAAAGCCCGTGTTGTAGGTTAACACAAAAATTCAGTGAAATATTTTACACAGGGAAGGAACTTAAAAATGAATAGTCCCCTAAACTAAGAACACTTGGATTCCCTTTGACAAGATGTGTAAGAATCCGGTCTATTTCCAGGGCCTCTTCTCGTCTGAAGTATTTTCTTCTTTCCTCAAGGCAACTTGTTTTTATTTGCCTGTTTTCTCCCAAGACATTATTGTTTATGTTGCTTTTTTTAGGTGTAGGTGTCTCTGTCAGCAAATCTTTGTGTATAATCTAAATAACACACATGTATTCCATGTATATTCTACTAGACACATAATACACACACATACAGATTGTATGAAACAATTGTAATGTCAGAAGTTCAGCAATAACAAAGGTAAAACCAGTGGATCACTGAAGTACTAATTAGTAAAAGTTTATGAGCACACAACAAAAGACAGTTTGCAAAGCAGGAACACTCAAACTAACATATGGGGTATATTATTATAAAGCAGCTTATGTAGTGAGAAAGCAGTGACTGTTTATTCTTCACAGTGACTGGTTATATTAGAATTTTCGTAAATGATAGGGTTAGTTTAGTGGGTATCTCGTATCAATCTTGGGAAATAGTTCAAGTTCTGCTTATGATTTCCAGAGGCACAAGCAAGAAGAGACCCTGGTGAAGCTAGTCTTACAAAATAAGCTGAATTAAGTTTGCTTGTATGACTGAACTGGTTTTTTTCACTGAGGAAATTTTCAAGGCTGGTCTCTGTTTTTTATTTTAACAGTAAACTGACATTATATCCATTAATTACATGTACAATTTGTCTATATGCATTTTATATATAATTTATGTTTACACACATAATAGCATTAAAAAATACCATCAAAAGCAGCCAGTACCTAGTAATAAATCCATTGTAAAATATGCAAGACCTTTGCATGAAAAACTACTGAAACTACACAAAACTACAAAACAAGGCTTAGGCATAACTTAAAGCCTACAAACTTAATGTTTGCACACACTACAAACTACAAAACAATGTTCAGGCATGACTTAAAGAGGACCCAAACTAATGGGGGATAAGTGTTCAGATACTAAAGATTCAATAGTATATTTTCGTATCTCCTAAGATTTATCTGCAGATTTAATGGATTTCCAAGCAATATGTCAGGAAATTATCTCCCCAACCCTGAAACTATTTTATTCTAAATCTTGATTATAAAGCAAAGGAACTAAAATAGCTAAAAATTCTGAAAAAAAAATTAAAAGAAAACATTTGGAGGTTTATATTAACAAAATAATTAATCAAAAGAGCATGATATTGATAAAAGAAACAAATAGAGAAATGAAAGCGTATTGAAATTCCAGAGATAGTTCTGTGCCTACATGATCAATTGATTTTGGACCATGGCACTGAGGCAATTCAATGGAAAATAAAATATCTTTTTTAACAAATGGTGCTGGAATGGCTGTTTGGTCATAAGAAAATGTGAATAGCCTTGAGATCTGCCTAACTTAATATAAATATTAATAAATATAATATTTGAAAGTATTAAAATGTTTTAATATAAAAATTAAAATTTTGTAATATATAAAAGCCAAGGTGGACCATAGGCCTAAAAAGATAAGCTAGAACCATAAAACTTCTATAGAAAAAACTATCTTCACAACTTGGGGTAAAATAAGACTTTTATACAGGACAATTTAATCATAAAAGAAAATATGTTAATTGGTTTCATCAAAATAAAAGGTGTCTGCTGATGAAAAGTCAGCACTTAGGAAGCAGGTAAATTACAAACAGTGGAAACACATTTATAATTCATATAACCCAGAAATTAGTTGTGTGTGTGTATATATATATATATATATGTTTTATATTTATTATAAATCCATAATAAATATACAAATAAGCCACTAAAACATGGATAAACTTGGACACTCAAAAAAAGACACAGAAACAATCAATGGGTACACGAAAATTTGCCAATGTTATTAATTTTTCAGTGAAATAAAAACTAAAAACACTACAGTGCCTAAAAGCAAAACAACTGACAATACTACAAGTTGGCAAAAACGGCTCACCTCAATTTTTTCATTGCTGATTGAAGCGCAAATTGTAGACCAACTTTGAAAAATGTTTTATCTAAAATTGCTGTACAAGAATATTTATAGCAGCCTTAATCGTAATAGCTAAATATCAGACCATGTAAAAGAATGAAATCTTGCCATTTGGGGTGACATGGATGGAGCTAGAGAGTATTACGCTAAGCAAAATATGTCAAGTACCATAGGATTTCAATGATATATGGAATTTAAGAGACAAAACAAATGAACCAAATGAAAAAGAGAGAGTCAAACCAAGAAACAGACTCTTAACTATCGAGAACTGATGATTATCAGAGGGGAGGTTGGTAGGGGGATGGGTGAAATAGGTAATGGGGATTAAGAAGGTGCTCTTTCCATGAGCACTAGGTGATATATGCAAGCGTTAAATTACTAAATTGTACTCCTGAAACTAATATTACACTGTATGTTAACTAACTGGAATTTAAATAAAAACTTGGAAAAAGAAAAAAAAAGCTAGATATTAGAAACCAACCAAACAGCCATCAGTAGGAGAATAGATACTCAAATTTTGGTATTTTCATATATTGGAATATTGCTCATCAATAAAAAGAGACGGACTACATGTATACATAACAGCATAAGTGAACCTCAGAAGAATTATGTTGCACTAAGGAAGACAGACAAAAAATATGCATAATCGATGATTCCATTTATATAAAGGAAAAAATAGACAAAATTAATCTAAGATGTTAGGGATGAAAAACTGGTTTTCTCTGGTTGGATAATGCACTAGGTTATCTCTGGTAGGGAATGCACTAGGCAGCAGGAGAAAAAAATTTCCTGCATGATGCAAATATTCAGCATTCTGTTTTGAGTAGTTTGCAAAGCTGTCATAACACATCAACATGAAAACTTACGTATAAACTTTACTTCAATAGGAATGTATTTTGCTATTAAAAATAGGAGAAAGACTATAATTATCTTCCTCAACTTTAAATGCCCCATGTTGTTTTGCTGATTTTATTACTACTTTAAAAATTAGTACATGTTCATCATAGTTTTGAAAATAAGCAAAAATTATTTTCATAAATATAAGAAAGCATTTCTTGTCATAGAATACTGCTTTAAATACTTTTGATAAACACAATCACAGAGATATTTTGTCTTCTGAAATTGGAAATATATATTTGACTCTATTCATTTGCTTTTTCCTTATTAATAAATTTTAACATAACCTCACATTATAAATATTCTTATACAGCATGAGTTTTTGAAACTGTATAATATACCATTTTATTGGTAGGTCATAAGTTAATTACTTAAAATTCTCTTTGAAGTATGCAGTCTGTTTACAATTTTGTCCCACCTTCTTATAGAATAAGTTCCATTTTATGGTCCTTCTTTCTCGGGGTATGGGCAATCCTCAACTGATTATAATCTGGCATGTATTCCCATCATGCCAATGAATGTGAGCTCCCTAATATCCTCAGTGTTCTCGTTGGCTGAATTCTTATCTTAATCCTTCCTGTGGCATTTAACAGAGTTCAACCTTCTCTCTTTTTTCAAAGGTATCAGTTTCATTGATTTCAGTGACATCATTTACTCTGCTTTCTTCTATGGAGGTGTTCTTTTTCTATTTTTTTAATGCAATCCTTTTCTACCATCCATCTTTCATAGGTTGATCCTCAGACCTTTGCTGTTTTTATATCCACACATTTTCTGAGTGAGATTATCTGAATGACATTATCTACTTTCATATCTTCAACTATAAACTGATACAGTGGTGACCCTCAAACCTCTTTTCAGGGTTTTTATACCTCTTATTTAAGACCTGGGCCATTGGTCAACATCTGTAAGCACTGTAAACATTAAATTTTCTTTTAAATTCTCAATCTATTCTTATTCCTTTTTTTAAAAATTTTAATGTTCTTTTATTATATTATGTTAGTCACCATACAGTACATCCTTGGTTTCTGATGTAAAGTTCAATGATTCATTAGTTGCGTATAACACCCAGTGCACCGTGTGATACGTGCCCTCCTTACTATATTCTTATTCCTATATTCCCTATCTGATATAGATTTGTTGACACCAATCATTAATATTTTTAGTTCATTTCCATTAGGTAACATTGTAGTGGTAGCTCTTAAATGTGTCCCCTCCTCTCCATTTGTATTAAGTGCAGACTTAAAAGCCATGACCACTAACTCACAAAAGACCTCCCTAAGTAAAGTGTCTGGTCACAGGCTAGGGTCCGTGGTGATAGGCAGTGCATACCATGTCTCAGTGCCTCCTCCATGAGGAAAAAAAAAAAAATTCTATTTAAATACGATCAGAGGCTCTTCAGAACTGTAGTGACAGATTTAGGCATCATCACATGTGTTTTGTTTGCTGAGATTCAATAGTAGACAAGAGAGTGGAATGCCTTATATGAAAAAAAGAGTTGGGCTGTACCTGAAGGTTGCTGTCTTTTTGGTGAATCTGGAGGCAAGCCAACTAAAAGTACCATATCTTAAGTGATTAGTTTGGATGCTACACCTGATTTTTCTGGTTCATCCTGATTTGGAAGTAGGGGCAAAACATACAGAAGTTCGCAGTGATTTTCCAAGTTTCTACCATTCTGGGCTGATTGCTGCAAAGACTGTGGTTTGGTCTCCAGGGCTGGTTGCTGTAGAGATGGTGATTTGACAGTTTATGGTCTAGCCATCTTTCACTTGTGTATTTGGTATTCAGTGGCCCTCCAAGATATTTTCTCACATAACTTAGTCTCCAAAGGAAGTCCATTGTCTTGGAGCTACAGATTCTATCAGACCAGGTACTTAGGGGTTATGAAGGACATGGCAAAAAAAGTGAATTCTGTGAACATCCTACTTTCTCTAAGAAGAGTCACCAGTGCAGCAGCAATATTGTATGGAATAAAGCATTGAAAAAAATCACAAATAGTTGTTTGGCCAGCCGATCAGAGGCAGGGCAGGCAACTAGTTCCAACCGAAGAATTTATTCTTTTCTTTCTCTGTTGGAAGATTTCAGCGTAATCACCCCCCACTGAGTTGTTGATTCAAAGGAAACAGGCTGCTAGTATTAATACTGAGAGTTGGCAGGCTGGACATTTAACAATGGGCACAGCCAAATTGGTGGTAGTGTGGAGAGGCCCAAGATGTCAAACCCATGACTACCCTCAATTGCTCCCCGTGGTCACACAATTCTTGAGACCATTGAACAAAGACTAATATTTGCTGGGGGTGGGGGGGATCTACTGGACATTCACAGGAGAGATCATTTTTTCCGTAATCATTAAAAACTTCCCCTGAAGTATTTGATCTTTTGTGACCTTTCACATGTTATACAAATATCGTCACATTTGGCCCATTCATAAAGGTCACCCACAGATCTTCTTCTTTGATCTTTATATTAAAGGTTTCCAATCTTATTTCTTCCAAAACCTGTCACCAATTAAGTGTAAACACTTAACTCTACCATCTTTCTTTTACAGAAGAATTAAACACCCAGATGCACTTCTCAAAGTTTTCTGCTCATGGTTAGGATTTTCCCTTATCATTTTCCATGAGAGACACCCCCTGCAGTGGGACTGTAGTCTTACTTGCTTCCCATATAAGGGTGGTGTCAGATTATATGAAAAATCTTTTATGAATAAAGTTGTGCTGTTTTTCTTCCTCAGGTCACAAGAATTCCAATAAGGCCAAAGGTATAAGTGGAAGAAGAGAAGACAAATATCAGTAGTAAGTGCCACTTGCTCGTGTAACTTGTGTTTTAGGATGTGATTCTGAAGATTGAAGAGAGTCCAAGTTCATATATCACTGCACTTGAAGAGGATGTCCTAATGCACAGATTCAACTGTATTACTCAGTGGACCCACTTAATAATAGACAGTCAGAACATGTGGTCATTTAGAACCCCCTAATTATGTATTCTGTCTTTATTAGAAAACAATGAGAAACAAGGAACTCCTTTTATTTTGTTTTGTGTTTATCCAAATCAAAAGAATCTTCCTTGAAATTCTATCTGGGCCTTCTTTTCCAATCACGTAAACACAGCAAAAACCCACCAAAAATTTGACACAAATTTATCTACCTTTTTCATTTATACTTTGCAATATTGAAATTCATGGATATTATACCTTGTCAAACAATTTAGTAAGAATTTTGTGTACTCATTGCCTTACTTTCTGATCTGACATTCACTTCTAAAATCATAGAAATTTGGCTTTCACATTTCAGGAAAACATTGGCCCTGAGATCACAACCAACAAGTCTGTTTCTAAGGATACTCAATGGGCCAGGGCCTTCATTATAAATTGGTATGCACCATTAATCTACCCTCAGTACTTGACAAATTTGTTCACCTTACAAATTCCACCTTGGTCTTTTTATCCTTTTTCTTAGATTCTTAATTTATATCTACTCTTCAGATCTCCTTCTTGAGTTCCAGAATCTGTCTTCTGCTTTTTCTACTTCCATATGTCAAAGGCATTTAAGCTTATATAAAATTTATCTATGCCTGTCATAACTGCTGCCCTTCTTTTAGTCCTTATTTCATTGACTCATGGTAAATACTAGTATTGATCTTTGACTACTCTCTCTCATTCATCTCCAGACCCCCCAAAATTTAGTATGTTTATTTTCTATTCTTTATGACCCTTTAAATCTATGTTTCTCTTTCTCCAGTATTGGTATTTTGCATAATCCAATATATGCCTTCTTAGGGATTATTTTACTAGCTTCTTGAGGATTGTTTTTGGTCCTCAGTTACACTTTGGTCTAACCTATTACCACTATATAATCAGAAGGGTCTTTTTAGAGAATAAATATGATGAAATGACTTCCCTACATTGTAAGCTTACTATAAAAAAAAAAAACAGTATATAAAATCACATTAAAAAGACTCTTTCAAATCAATATGACCTGTACTATAATAAAAAAATGTGAGCAAAAGACACATACAAATTATAAAAAAAAGAAAGCAAATAAAAAAATACTCACTAGTATTAAAAAAGCTATAAAGCAAACCCTCAATGAAAAATGTTTCACTTATTACTTTGGTATGATTTAGGATTGTTAATATTTAATGCATTATTTTTGAAATAGAAATTAAGAAATATTTTTTTAAATGAACCAAATGACTCAAGTGCCATAAAAATGGAGTTATTGAAGTTAGGAGACATAGATTCTCTTTTATTTTTTATTTTTTAATTTTTTTAAAGATTTTTTTTATTTATTTATTCGACAGAGATAGAGACAGCCAGCGAGAGGGGGAACACAAGCAGGGGGAGTGGGAGAGGAAGAAACAGGCTCATAGCGGAGGAGCCTGATGTGTGGCTCGATCCCATAATGCCGGGATCACGCCCTGAGCCGAAGGCAGACGCTTAACCGCTGTGCCACCCACGCGCCCCATAGATTCTCTTTTAAAAGGTAGTAATTCGAGTAGTCTTAATAAACACTCCTATTGTTGGGAATCTATTTAGCATGGACCATACCAAATGTGTTTGAAAAGGATGGTGAAGCCCAAACATTGTCTGTGACTTTAGAAATGAAATAAGTCACTATATGGTACACCAGAACCTAATATTACACTTTATATTAACTAGATGGAATTAAAATTAAAACTTAAAAAAAAGTAGAAATTGAATGAAATGTTCAGCATTTAGATTGAAAGTTAATGATTGCTTTTTTTGAAAAGGACTGAGTTGTGTAGCATTATCTGCAAACTAACTATAAAAGCAAAACGAGTAAATAAGTAAAACTAAAACCCAACTCAGATGAGACCTGAATATTGATAGCTTTTCCCTTGAACTTTAAAATGGCTTACAAAAGCATTTTAAATGTGATTTTAATGACTCTCTTAAAGGAACCAAAAAATAATCATCTGCATTATCAAATTATTTTGGAACATAGCATATATGCAAACCAGTGTGAGAGATTTTTAATAAACAGTAGTAAAGTCAAGTCAAAGAAATCTTAGAATAATTATGGATGCCTTTTTGGGTTTACTTAACTATGCATTTCTACAATGTTATTTGATTATTTTAAACTTTTTGTTCTGTGTATCACTGAAATTAATGATTCATGAAAAAGGAGAGATCTTGTTCTGAGCCAACTATCTATAAGATTTTTTTATTGTCTTCTAATTTTGAAAAGCTAGTTACAATAGGGCATCACAACTATGTAAAATGAATTCCTTTCAGTCAAATTGTATCAGAATTGTGATAATTTATAGCACAAAGCTCTTTTTCTGTTTGCCTATACTCATTTTTTAGTATTACACTAAAATCAGCATATATATCGGAAGCCTGGATTTCAGCATGAACATTTATTTAAATGTTCTAGCTACAGAAAATTATTTCGGAAAAGTGTGCATTCCACTGAAGAAAGATTTGGAAGTTTCTTGATCACAGAACAGATTATAAAAACTTAATGTGATATTTCAAAATGCCTTAAATCTACTGTAGTGAAGAATCAGTTTTAAGGCAAATAGGTTTTTAGCTTAGCTGAGTAGTATGCATTCAAATAGCAGAAGTGTGTTACTATTACTTTTGAGATTTTTGGAATAGGGAAGTATCCAGTACATTGTATTAGTTTTTTTTTTTTAAACATCTATCCTTCAAAAACATCAAAATACAATTTAGCAAGATAGCCAGAATTATATTGACAAAAATAAATAAATAAATAAAATGTAAAGACACAATTCTATTTTTGCCAAAATAAAAAGAAGATAGTTTTAAAATGCAACCTAGCTAGGGATTCAACAAGTCTCTTCTTTAATGTCACACTTTTATTCATACAACTTCAGTGCCATGATAATTTACTAAAAATGAATTATGTAACACCACTAATAATCTTTTTTGGCATGCCAGCATTTCTTTTGACATTAAATAAAGCATATGAGGCTTTTAATTTTTTATATAAAAATTATTACAAAAAATACAAATATAAGGCATATGGCTTCATGAAAAAATACATAACTGTAGTCTTGGAAAAAAAAAAAACACTTGGGGTGCCTGGGTGGCTCCGTCGTTAAGCATCTGCCTTCGGCTCAGGGCATGATCCCGGAGTTCTGGGATCAAGTCCCACATCGGGCTCTTCTGCTGGGAGCCTGCTTCTTCCTCTCCTACTCCCCCTGCTTGTGTTCCCCCTCTCGCTGGCTGTCTCCCTGTCAAATAAATAAATAAAAAATCTTAAAAAAAAAAAAACTTAACTCTGGCTCATTTTTTTTCTTTCTCCTATAAATAATTTAAATTTCAAGGTGTGTAATTTTGTTTTTAAAGAGGAATTTGTTTTTGATTAACACAAAAACATTTATATTAAAGTAAGACAACTGCAAAATCATCATCCAAATATAGCAGGTTTTTTTCCCCCCACAGAAGTAACATTAACTTTGTAAATAGCTAGCCTGCTGCTTACCAAGCTCCTAAATGTTATCATAGGGGATTTAGCACCTACGCGCTTTCATGAGTTTGATCACTGGCAAATCTGAGGGCCCTATCTGGGTTCTTGCCTCCGCTGTAACTACATAAACATAACACATAGGGGAACTAACTATTTAAAGCTTTATTTCTTATTTTCTCTTAATTTCTTCCAGCCAGTAGCATTTGTACCAAGAGTTACACTCCAAATAAGAATTTTAGCAACTATCAGAGTAAAAACTTAGGTATTGATGAATGAATACATGATAAACTATTCTTCTAGTCAAGCACTATAGAAAATGTGTTTGACAAATGGTTCTATAATTGACGCTTGAGATTTTTAGGTAACTCTAATCATGAATTGGTTCATGAACAATAGCTTCAGCCAAAATGTTGTGATTGAGGAGAAATTCGCATTTGCTTTTGCATTTTTCCCTTGATGTATTTTATTATGCCATCATTTTGTATCCCAAAGCACTCAAAACATATTTCACTGACCCTAAAAGTTCTTTCTTTTATACACCCCTGTGCCTGTGCTTAAACAAGTAGAGAGACAAAAGTGAAACACATTTGATTAATGTCACTTGTGTGAAATGCCACTTTGTAGCAGTGCTTTGAATGTTGCAATTGCCTGTGATCGTCAGGTCCTCTTCCACGGATAGTAAATCGTCACTGTCAGGGTTTTCAAGTTCATGAAAAAGATCATAAAAGCACGAGATCTCAATTCAAGGTATTTTAAGTCAAGAGCTGCTATACACACAAAAGTAATTTAATGATCAAGAAGTTCCTAAAAACATTTTTTTCAAGAGAAGGGAAAATATGGTAAGTAACTCTTCCACATGGTATTTCAAAAATAAGGTTTTACTTATTCCTCTTTCTTTCCTTCTTTCTTCTCCCTCCCTGAACAGTTCGTTCCAAAAACTAGGAGGTCGTGCACGACAATATAGGCATCCACCCAGGTGGCAGTAAATGGGAAGGAGTGCACTTACCTATCACAGGCTATTAAACCTGAACAGAGAAAATAAGCCCTGGCTTGGTTGCGGGGGAGGGGGGCGGGGAATCCTGCAGAAGAGTTTACTTCTCTGTTAGTTTATTGAAAAACAAAACTTCATTTATTTTATTTTATTTATTTATTTGCCAGAGAGAGAGAGAGAGGGACTACACTCAGGGGGAAGAGGCAGGCAGAGGGAGAAGCAGACTCCTGCTGAGCAAGGAGCCTGGTGAGGGACTCAATCCTAGGACCCTGGGCTCATGACCTGAGCTGAAAGCAGACACGTTAACTGAATGAGCCACCCAGGCATCCTGAAAAATGAAATTTTAGTTCATATTCTTTATTCATTATTCGTCTGCTTTGGTAAATTAACATATGTCAATCGAAAGATATTGGTATTATTTGAGGATGCACATAAACACTTTATTTTAAATAATGAGGGAATTTCAAAAGTTGAACAGATAATATAAATATTTGCTAGAGGAGTCACATCACTAGGAAACATTTCATCTCTAAAAAGAACTAGAATAAAATGGTTAGCCTTTTTCCCCCCTGCTGGTAAATTAACTCTTGCTTAAGAGTGCCTATTTACCCCTAAAATTTGCATGGATTTGGGATTCTGCTAGGAAGTATAAAGGGTCACGTTATGTATCACTATACTTTGCACTGAGTCAAGTTTGATTTAATTTAAGCAATTACGATTTAAATTATATCATAAAAATCTTCCGTGTGTGAAAGTACAAGTCCAAAATGGTATCTTCCCTTCACTTTGTTCAAAAAAGGGTGAACATCTTCCTAGGATTCATTGTATCATGTTTTCACTTAAAGCTGCTATTGTTGTAGGTCCATGCATTTTTTTTTAACTGGGAGGATAAAAATCATGTTACTTCGTATATTATATTCTTTTTTTGTTTTCCTAAAGCAAAAATTAGTACACTTCAGCTTTCTCTGCAGTGTAGATTTTAAACCAAGTTATAATTATATATACTCCAAATTTGCTATGTTACCATCTTCTTGACTTTCATTATAATAGTAGCTCATGGCAAGGGGCACCTGGATGGCTCAGTCGGTTAAGCGTCTGCCTTTGGCTCAGGTCAAGATCCCAGACCGTGAGATGGAGCTCCGCATCAGGCTCCTTGCTCAGCGGGGATCCTGCTTTTCCCTCTGCCCATGCCCCTGCTTGTGCTCTCTCTCTCTCTCTATCAAATAAATGAATAAACAAAATCTTTAAAAAAAATAGTAGTTCATGGCAAGTAAAATGATTAACATAATATTAATGATCAACATACTGGTAATCATTGTAACTATAACGAACTATTATCATTATATTACCTACTTAAATTTAAATAGTTTTATAAGTAACCAATTAACCATTAGTATGTTAATATATCAACATGTAAGCCGGCTGCTTTCCCTTGTATTTGAACTGATAAAAATATAGGAAACTGAAGTGTTCAGAAAAGCCAAATTTTAAAGAAAAATTTAATTATCGTCTCCAAAGCAATTAATGGTCGTTGTCCGAGCAAAGACCTAGAGAGGTAGTAATGAGCTACTAGTGGTCACTCAGCTCATGTGTACTTATATAAGGAACTAAATGGAAGGTAGTTGAACTGTTCCCCATCTTTTTTTTTCCTATTTGTATCCCACCACTTCTTGGCCATATACAGTCCTTGAAATAGTTAAATGTTTAAAATTTCTTATTGCTGGTTACACTTAACCCATAGAAATTAATATTTAACATGTACACATTGAACATGTATTAACACATATACAAACCAAACACATAATTTAAGAGTTTTAAAAATTCTATTTATCTAAAATCTGTAGTCCAAAATCAAACATGGATTTCACTAAATCAAACCAAACAAAAATAGAAAGAATAATATGAAACCTTTCATGAAGCCTGCTATTAATTAGCCACCAGAATATATGCAATATTATAAAAATACAAACTAGTATTTGTATAGTATCTGTTACTGATTTGCAAAGAATAGATGATAAAATAATATATATATCGTTTATACTGCATTTACTCCCTGACAGAAATTATTTTAAGAACTTGACACACATTAACTTATTAAATTATAACAAGAAACATTAACTCTATTTTATATATGGAAAGCTTAGTAAGGGGAAGTTTACATAATTTAGCCAAGATCATGCAACTAGGAAATGTTTGATGAAAAGCATGAGTAGAGGCATTCCTACCTTAGAACCTGAGCTCTAAATTCTTTCATTTAGCACCAACTAGGATTTTTCCCATTATCAAACATAATTAATCAAGTAACATTTTATAGGAAAATCTATCAGTTCTAATATGCAATTTTAATGATGAATAATTTTATTAAATAAAATTTTAAGCATCTAATTACATAATAAATATAATTAAGAATTAAAATTCTCTAAAATTACACTAATAAAAAAGTAATATTTCTTTAATTAAAGCAGAGACTCGGTACATGATTTACTTTAAAAAAAAAAAGGCTATTTAGACTTCTTATTACTGGCTCAGCATTTAAGGCACTTGGATGTTGCCACTCTATCTTAACAACAAGTAAAAATCTTAACAAACTGAAAAAACCAACAACTCTTCTTAGATCCATAATAGAGGGGAGACAGATCTCTGAGTTACAGCCTATAAAAAGTAGACTCTCACTAGCAGAGACTAACTCTGGAACAAATGCCTGGGTAGCACAACTAGAACTGTAACTGATGAGTTGCAGAAGGCTCAGTGAAGCCAACTCTAGAGATAAAAACTCAACTGGGACCCGGTGATGGTGGGGGCGGGGCACAATATTGTGAGATATGCATCCTGAAGGGGGAGGGAAAGAGGAACCACTTTGAGATCCATAACTGCACTGTTTTTCTTTTTCTTTTTTCTTTTCTTTTTTTTAAATAACTTTTACTTTGTTATGTTAGTCACCATGCGGTACATCCCCATAATTTTCCCGGGGGCAAGCCTTGTTAAAAAACACAGAGTGTAATGAATCATGGAACATTGCAGTCTGTTTTTCTTAACAAGGCTTGCCCCTGGGAAAATTAGTTAACCAGAGACAACCCACTAGGGTATGATTAGAGCCTAAGTGACCTGGGAGAAGGGAAATAACCAACTCCAGCCCCCTCTACCCATCCTCTCTGGCATAAGGGATGGGGTGGCGCTAGGAATAGGGGCTATTCAGTGGGGCTCACTGAAAACAGAGACCTCGTCCTAAATTATAGAATGCTTCCCCTCCCTCATATGTCATCATTAATGATTGAAGTCACTAATTTACAGCAGTTCCTTTTGCCAGTGCATCATATCTGTCTATCAAGAAAAAAACTACAAGGCATACCAAAAAGCAAAAATCACAGCTTGAAAAGACAAAGCAAGCCTCAGAACCAGACATAGCAGAAATGTTGGGTAAAGCAGACAAAACAAATAGCCAATGTCAGCAGAGAGATGAAATCCAAGGAAAGAGCAACAACAACAACAAACCCACCCAGAAATCAAAACCACTGTAACAGAAATTAAGAAATAGACAGGATGACTGAAGGTGGGGTGGGCCTGGGGCATGCTAGGGGTATCCCTACCAGGCCAGCTAGAGCACCTGGACCTTGTTCCCACCTGCACTATCAAGGTAGAGGGGGAGCTTAAGAAATAGTATATCACAATATCTCTGACCTAGGAGAGACTTTCTTCCTATATTTCTTTATTATAGAAATAAAGAATGCCTTTGATGGGCTTATTAATAAACTAGACACAACTAAGGACAGAACTTCTGAGCTGGGGGATCTATCAGTAGAGACCATGAAACCCAAACAGCAAAGAGAACAAACAGAAAAACCGAGCAGATTATCCAAGGCCTGTGGGACATCTACAAAAGATGTAACAGACTTACAACAGGAACATCTGAAGGAGAAGAAAGACAGATAGGAACCGAAGGGAAGGTGTTCTGAGAATGATCTCCATGTAGGTGGTGGGCTTTTCCACAGCAGCAAGCAATTCTCAGACATCATTTGGGCCTCCTACCATTCCACCCAATTCCGACACTGTCTACACATAGGTAGCATCTGATCACTCAGGTTAAGAGCTCAGTCCCCCAAAACTGCCCGCCTCTGCAGTTGCCAATCACAAGTCCAGGTTGACACCTCTGCTTCTGACCCACTGACTATAAATCAGAAGCGCCCCCGATCCTCTCCTTGGGTTTGATAAGTTGATAGATAGGCTCACAAAACTCAGGGAAGCTGCTTACTTCGTAGATTGTCAGTTTATTGTAAAAGGACATGACTCCGGAACAGCCAGACGAAGAGGTGCACAGGTACCGACCCATCACAGCAGCAATTCTAAGTCTAAAATCTCATCTAAAGGTCATTAGTTCTGTGTCCCACGTTCCAGCAAATCTCGATCATTTACAACAGATAGGGGGACATTCTGGGTGTGATACATTCTGGGGCAAATTCCCTCTCTGCCTGTGGATCTAAGAAACTAGAAAACAAGCGATCACGTCCCAAAATGCGATGATGAAATGGGATTAGGGGAGCATTTTAAACATTTCCACTTCAAAACAGACGAAATTTAAGGAAGTAAAGGGTCACTGGTCTCAAGAATGAAAACCCCGCAGGCTAAATTCAGTCGGTTTTTAAGGCGTGGGCGTGAACTTCTGTGGTGGGAGGCTCCAACCACTGGCCCTGCAGCCCTCCCCTTCAAATTATTCTTTCTTTTTTTCTGAAGGACGGCACATGTTTGCGGAAGAGTAGCTAGTTTAGTACATTTCCTGCGTATAAAAGTTTGAAAGTCTGCAACCTTCTCTTTTTTCTCTGTTCCTTTCAGTCCAGCATTTCTCCTGGGATAACATTTCCGCAAACCTTGTCGATTTCTGTGTCTGTCACAGGGATTCATGTCATCAGACAGGAGTTGTTCCCAGATCTTTCTGTATCGTCTCATCTCTGTTCCTGGGTTCTGCTGGGAGGGTGGAGGGGATCCACCAGTCACATAACTAATCTCTTCAGGAAAAGCAAATGTCTGTCCCACCATCCTTTGATATTCTCTCCATACTATGTTTCGTTAGTAGTTAATCTGAATTTCAGCATCTTTTGCAATCTGGGTAGGCTGAGAATTTAAAAAATCATCAAGTCCTGGTTGTTCTTTGCCAAACGGCTCTTAATCTCTTTTCTCTCACATTTTAATATAACCAATAAGAGAAAACCAAGCCACAGTTTAAACAGTGTCCTTAGAAATCTCATTTAAATCCAAGTCCATTACTTACAAGTTCTGCTGTCCACACCAGTATAGCACACAACTCAGCTGAATTTTCTGACAGGAAATATGAAGGAATGCCTTTCTCTAGGTTCCAGAAGTAGGGTCTTCATTTCCCTCTTAAGTTCTGTCACTGCTTTAACAATTATATTTCTACCGGGGCGCCTGGGTGGCACAGCGGTTGGGCGTCTGCCTTCGGCTCAGGGCGTGATCCCGGCGTTATGGGATCGAGCCCCACATCAGGCTCCTCTGCTATGAGCCTGCTTCTGCCTCTCCCACTCCCCCTGCTTGTGTTCCCTCTCTCGCTGGCTGTCTGTCAAATAAATAAAATCTTTAAAAAAAAAAAAATTATATTTCTACCAATATTCTTTTTGTGATGATATATGGATTCTCTAATATAGGCTTTCTGTATTTCTATAACCTTCATTTCCTTATGAGCCCCCAAAAGCAGTGCCTTTAATATCCATATATTTTTTAAGATTTTATTTATTTGACAGAGAGAGAGAGAGACACCCAGCGAGAGAGGGAACACAAGCAGGGGGAGTGGGAAAGGAAGAAGCAGGCTCCCAGTGGAGGAGCCTGATGTGGGACTGATCCCAGGACTCTGGGACCATGCCCTGAGCCAAAGGCAGACACTTAAGGACCGAGCCGCTCAGGCACCCCAATATCCATATTTCTAACAGTCTGTTATGCTTAAAACAATCTAGACCTCTTCTACATAGGCATCAAAATTCTTCCAGCTCTGGGGCACCTGAGTGGCTCAGTTGGTTAAGCGTCTGACTCTTTATTTCAGCTCAGGTCATGATCGCAGGGTGGTGAGATCAAGCCTCATGTTGGGCTCTGCACTGAGCGTGAAGTCTGCTTGAAAGTCTCTCTCTCCCTACCCCTCTGACACTCCCCCCACTTGTGCTTTCTCTCTCTTAAGAAAAAAAATTTGTCCAGCTTCTATCTAATATCCAATCCCAAAGCCACATCCATATTTTTCAATTTTTACAGAATTATTTCACTTCTTGTACCAAAAATCTGTATTCGTTTTAAATGTGCTACAGCAAATTACCACAAACTTGGTAGCTTGAAACAATGAAAATTTATTATCTCATAGTTCTGTATGTCAGATGTCAAAGGTCAGTTTCCCTGGGTGTCAGCAGGGCCATGCGCCCTCTGGAGGCTTTAGAGGAGAATCTGTCCCTCATTGCTTCTGGTGTTCGACAGCTACTGGAGTCAAGTGCCACCCATTACAACAATCCATAGAATTACAAACCAAATAAAATAGTTATTGCTTTGACTAATATTGATGTTATGTTGTTATCTAAATTAATGCATTTATTCCATGTTAAATATTTTTTAAATAGTGGCACTTACACTATTTTCATTTGTTTGCATTCTCTTAAGATTTTTGAGGGCAGACTTCACTCTTACTATGGAGATTCCAGTGTGGCCCTGGTACCACTGACTACTCATTTTTGTTTATTCACAGAAAAAGCAAATGTGTGTGTTATGCTGGTTGATTTTAATTTTCTACACCATTTTTTGAGAGAGGCACTCTATCAGTCCCATATTTACTGATGGTTTTAACTTTCTCTGTGTGTTAACCATGCTGCAAAATAACTCCATACCCAGAGAGGAAGGGCTAATTTACTAAGTTTGGGTGGTTGTTATACATCAAAAAGTAACTGATATGGCTTTAAAAAAAAAAGATTTTATTTATTTATTTGAGAGAAAGAGAGCTCAAGTCGGGGGTGATAGGGAGAGGGAGGGGCAGGGAGGAGGGAAAGAATCTCAAGCAGACTCTGTGCTGAGCAGGGAACCCAACCCAGGGCTTGATCTCCCAACCCTGAGATCATCAACTGAGCCAAAACCAAGAGTTAGAGGCTTAACTGATTGAGCCACCCAGGCTCTCCTGATAATGGCTTTTTAGTGGTATAAATGAATTTAAATGTAGCTAGTCTAGCCCCAACAGTTGTCTACTTCAGAAAGGCCCTCAAAATCATCTTCTAATGATGGAAAATCTACATCAGAAAATGTATGGAATATTTTTTAAAGCATCTGTATTTTTTTCCTACGAAGTAGAAATAATCATTTTTTTCTAACCTTTTATAAATTAATATCTAGATTTCAACTCAATTTACTCCTCTGGATATAAAAGGGTTTAATTGCCAGCTCTTTACTTTAGAGAGTCTTTTATTGAAAATATATGTAAATTTAAGAAATATATATACTTATTATTTTAATTCTATGGGTTTTCAATTCCATAGATTCCCTGGGATCTGATGTTAAAATCTAGCCTTGAGTCACAATCTTAAACTTCTGGTATATTATTGCAGCCTCCATACCCAGGATTTTACTGCTCACAATAAGAGCATTGAGCAAAAGTGTAACTTCCCTCTATTTTTCATAGAAATGAACTTGTCCTAAAAAAAGATTTAAGGTGCAGTTTCCCTTGTGAATGTCCACTGAATTGTCAAAGATGGCTTAAGAATTGGCCATTTATTTAATCTGTAGAATAGTCTCTCGTTCTTGTGCCTCAAGGCTACTAGAATATATAGTTGTAAAAAGAAATTCTCTCAAACTAAAATGTGGGAACTTCTAATCTAGTATGTCTTTAGAAGATAGATGTATTTTGGTTCCATTTGGAAGAAAGCAACTATTTTCTAAATATTATGTTTAGACTCCATTTCTATGTTGAAAAGCTCCAAGGTACTTATGAAAGAGAATTTCTTGCTGCTTATGATATTATAGTCTAATTCAAAACCTTTTTACCATGAAAAATAGCATACTGTAAGGTAATAGGAAAAATCCTTGAATCTCAATGCATTATTTCATTTTTAGTCCAGTAGAACACTATTCTAAAAGAAATACATTTTCTTATCATTTACTTCTAAACATGTGAGATACTTGCATTTCATTTATTATGCCTCTTTCTGAGTGTTCTTTGAACAGCTGATAATAGCACTTAATTAAGTAGAATATCATACAAAAGTAAATGTCTCCATAAAGTCAAAGAAAACTCAGGTGAATTTAGAAATGATTGATTATAAATTAAATTGATTAATATTTCAGTCATTTTTTTGATTGATACACCCACAGAAAATAATATTCTGAACGACTAAAAAAATGCCATTAATGCTTGTGACTCTTACAAGTCATTCTCATTCCCCCTCTTTTTTTAAAGTTTTCTACTTTTATTCTCTCTTGCACACACTCATTCTTGTTTTAGCAACATATTTATTGAAAGGCAATCCAAGATGATGACATAGAAACAGGCTGAAGCCACCTCCCCCCAAGGACACATGGAATCTATACCTACTTGTAGAGCAGTTTCTCCTACAGAAGAGCTGAGGGCTGATTGAACAGCTTTTGCACAATAAATAATAGAGAGAGCACATAAAGAAAGGTAGGACAGAGACATGGTAACTATGGGAGCCCCACTCCTGATGTGGCGATCTGCAGTAAGGAGGGTTATCACTGAGGGGCTGCACACAGACTCTTCTGCCCTGGGGCACAGTGAACAAATAGAAGTTTAAGGAGCAAGTAGAGTAAAAGAATAAGTTAGGATTAGGTCAAGGAAATCCATTTATTAACCCTAGAGAGTCTTGAAACAGGCAGGGAACTTTGGAAAGTCTCTCCCAGGTCAGAGACATTGTGATATACTATTTCTTAAGCTCCCCCTCTACCTTGATAGTGCAGGTGGGAACAAGGTCCAGATGCTCTAGCTGGCCTGGTATGGATACCCCTAGCATGCCCCAGGCCCACCCCACCTTCAGTCATCCTGTCAAGGTGGCCCCTGAATGGCACACCACAGGATTGCCCTGGCCCATCCTCTCTCCAGCTCCAGCTGTCCTGACAAAGTGGCCCTGACACAGCACATCCTGGGACACCAATGGTCTGCACCTACTCCAGTTCCAACCAACCCACCAAGGCCATCAGGCACACACACATCTACACCAGCGATGTTCTTACACGAGGCCATTCCATTAAATTCAGGACAGTTAGCTGTTCCATCTAATTCAGAGAAACAAACACAGAATGTCAAACAAAATGAGGAGATAATATGTTCACAATGAAAGATTAAGATAAAAGCTCAGAAAAAAAGCGCTAATGAAATGAGGAAACAGAGTTCAAAGTAATGGTCATAAAAATGCCAAAATCAAGAGAAGAATGCAGGAAAGCAGTGAGAACTTCAACAAAGAGATAAAAGATATAAATAACCAATCAGAGCTGAAAGAAACATGTAGTGATTGAAATGAAAAAATACACTATAGGGAATCTTCAGCAGGTTAGACGATAAAGAAGAATGGATCAGCAATTTGGAAGACAGAAGAGTGAAAATCACACAGTAAGAACAGCTAAAGGGGAAAAAAATGAGAATAGTTTAAGGGATCTCTAGAACAACATCAAGTGTACTAATATTCACATAATAGGGGTTCCAAAAGGAGAAAAGTTCAGAAAACTTATTTGTAGAAATATTGGCTGAAAACTTGCCTAATCTGGGGAAAGAAACTGGTAACCAAGTCCAAAAAGCATAGAGTCCCAAAAAAGATGAACCCAAATAGATCTACACCAAGATATATTATAATTAAACGGTAAAAGTTAATGACAAAAAGAGAGAGAGAGAATCTTAAAGGAAGCAAGAGAAAAATAATAGTCACAAGGAAAACCCTGTAAGACTATGAGATGATTTTTCAGCAGAAACCTTGCTGGCCAGTAGAGATTGGAAGGATCACAGCTGGAACAACTGGCCTATTGCTGGTGACAATTATTTGTCCTGATGATTTGAGGAGCAATAGAGTTATGAGGAGGAATTCTTCAGCATCAGTCTCTTCTTGTGATTCTACTTAGCATTAAATGGCATGATGTCATCAAAGGCACTGAATAAAAGAACAATTGCTAACAATTATACATGTAGACCTTACTATAGTATCTTGCATATTTTTAATGAGACTTCTTTCAAACCAACCTAAGTTTCAAAAAACTTGTTTTCTAGTTTTTCCTACTACTTAATGACTATGACATATTAATCAAGTCACACACAAAAAAGGTTTACAAATTCTCAGAAAGTTTATGTTTATTTAAATTACATTTAATAAGACTGATGTGAAGATCTTTCAATGAAAAAAGGGCATGATAATAGGATTAATTGTAGTGAGCCATTATTATTACATATTAATAAAATATGCAATATTTCTATATATAACATTGATATAATACTACTATTTTATTGATTCAAAAAGGCCTTTTTTTAAAAAAAATTTAGGTTGCCGATGGTCTTTAGTAGCATGTTTCATAAAGTGACGGTAAAGTTTGAGATCAAAAGTACGCCTGCTGAGGGGTCACTTAGCATGCCAGCTTTTATATACATAAGTGTGGAAACCTCAAAATACATGCAACCAATTGTGCTTTTATGCCTAGAAGAGTCACCTGTAGTTACACAAAGGTAGGGTGAGAAGACAGGCAGAACTCTTAGTGACTGAACTGATGCATTGGTAATGTCACTCCCAAAGACCCAGGCAAAGCCAGTTTCATAGTCTGGAATATGGATTATCAGTATGCTTATAAATCTCAGAAATTTGTATCTTTCCTAAAAATTAAAAACTTGCTTGATAAGATAATGTTACATCAATCAAGGTGAATCAATAAGACAACAAAGTCTGGGTTAATGACCTAAGCTTAATGCAAGGTCAGAACCTCTATAACAGTGGGCTGGTATCAGCAAACACCATCAAACTTACACAAGGAAGTCCTTGGACACCAGCACATCTAGCATAGTGATAGGATTTTGAGAAAGGCTTACTAAATGTGTTGTAAATTAAAGTTTTAAAACATGGGGGAACGGGCATGAATAAGATGTCACACCAATAGGTGAGAGTTCAGATTTTAGTTCTCTCTTATTTCATATAGGGAAAAGTAACTCCAGGTAGGATTTAAAAATCCTTCTGCATTTAGAAACAATCCATTGTTTGGGGGTGAGAAATTGAACCCCTTGTCAAAACACAATTAAAGGTCCATTTGTTAAAAAAAAAAAAAGTAAAATAACAAATGATTTTGAATCCCCAAATTGAGAAGCAGTTCCCATCAGTTTTATATGTTATGGACTTCAAAAAACCATGTTACTATTATTTCCTTCATAATATATAATACTATGTAAATTGTTGTCAAAATAAGTAAGGTGGAAAGACACAAAATCTCTTCAGATGCTCAGGGCTGGCATGGAATTTGTGAAATTTCAACATTTTTTCCTCTTTTCTCATTTAGAACATCAACAAATCAAAGTTCAGTCGCTTTTCCTGGTAAGATATAAGAGCCCCTGGATTTTAGATATAGCTTTCCATTTCTCTCCTCTATGTAACTCTGCTGTTACAAAGGAGCATACTAAACATAAAATTGATTTCTAAATAGTGTTACATAAAAAATAAAAATAGCTCTGTAAGAAAGTCCAAATCTCTATTAAGGAGAAAAAAGAAGACTGTTTGCCTTCCTGCTGAACTTGAGTGGCAAAAGTATACCTAGGCTGTGAGAGAGATTCAGAGCCCATATTTAAATGAATAAAGGATTATTAATGAGCAAATAAGTGAATGAATAAAATATTTTCAATGTGTAAACATCCTGTCATTCAAGCTTTACCAGAGTGAGAGTTTGAATAATAAACTTTCCCACCTTGCTTCTAGCATATATACTTAAGTACATTGAAAAACTGATAATTTGATTTGTTACATTTAAAGATGTATCTAAAGGACTAATTCTTTAAATCCTGAACATGGCTAACTTTTGAATGACTTCTCAAGATCTTGAGAATATTTGCTGGAAAGATGATAAAATAACTATAGCACAAGCATCCTAAGAAGACATTGAGAAATTTGAAACAAATGATTTGTCTGAACACTCATATCCAGGAAAACTCTAAAGGTAAGAATCCTCTCCCTGAGTATTTTAATATTCTCTCTCTTCCTTTCTTGATGCTTATGATGACACAGTGATAACAAGAAATGATATTTTTCATTCAAACGTGTTTTCCTTATATTTCTGGTACTGTACTAGTCATGTGAGATGAAGATAGGGACATATCATGTAAAATAGTTTCAGAAAAATCTCATACTCTAGGTGAAAGAAAAATATAGATATACATATATCATTTCTATAGAATAAAAGTATTGCTAGAGTCTCACTGTGAATTCTCAGAGCTGAGCTGAGAGTTCTCTAACTCCGAGAGAGCTAAGCTGAAGGAATTCAGAGTCTGATCTAAGTACTTCACAAATAATAACCTTGGATTTCTTAATTTCTCACTGGATGCATTTAAACATCATAGAATCAACTTCAGTGCTCAGTATGAGTGGGTGTTGTACAAATTAAAGGATCACACATAAAGAAATGTGAGGACAGATGAAACTGGTTGGAGTAGATTTCCTGAGCATCACCTGAGTTCAAATAAGCCATTTTACTGCTTCACATTTAATAAAGAAAATACGTATTTTCTTTTGTTGCTATTTTGGTGATAAGTGAATTCATATGGATATATACCAAAAGAGACAGATAAGAATGGAGAAAAAGGAGAAAAAAAAAGATGAAAAAAAGAAGAGCAGAGAAGAGTAGGGACATGGAGAAATAAATGTGGATGGTAGTGAGATCATGAAGTTACTATCATCTCCCTCTTGTAAACCATTCTTCTTGCAAACTACTTTTGGGATTTGCCCAAAAGGTGGATATACAAGCTAACCGTTGGTATAGCTCATGTGTGACAAAGTAGCATCTCTTCTAGATAATGCTTAGCCATTGCTTCCAAATTGCCCTATTTCCAAGTACATAAAAAGGTGCCTTCTGGCATAAGAATGGCTTGTTGGTAGCAAGAGGCCTGTGCAACAGATAACAAATAAGGGGTTGGCTTGATATTTGAATTAAAATCTATGTCATCAGCTAGAGATTCTTTTTAAAAAAGCTCAAATAAATGAGTAAAGATAAATAACATACTCAATAGAATATGTTATTTTGTCTCACTTTTATATTTAAAAAAGCCATTTTAGGGGCACCTGGGTGGCTTAGTCATTTAAGCATTTGCCTTTGGCTCAGTTCATGATTCCAGGGTCCTGGGATAGAGCCCCATGTTGGGCTCCCTGCTCAGCAAGGAGTCTCCTTGTCCCTCTCCCTCAGCCCCCCACCATGCTTGTGTGCTGTCTCTCTCTTTCTCAAATAAATAATAAATAAAATCTTTTAAAAAAATAAAAAAGAAAAGGCATTTTACTTTAAAAAGGTTTAGATAGATTATCAAAAATAGTAGTTGTATTTATTTAGCTCTGTAAAATTTTGAAAATCAATCTGCAATAATTGTAATGAACCCCATTAAAAACTAAACTGAAGTCTATGTAAAATATACGTTATAGAATTTCATCTTTAAACCAAGTATAGCTGGAGCCCCATATTATCTGCCTTCCTTTATCATTGGTTGAGCCTCTAGACTGTACAAGGAGAAATTGAATATATATTTCTTTTGAAGCAACTATTCATTGAGGATGATATAAGTAAAATTAGATCACATGTATTAAAGAGGTGCCTGGGTGGCTCAGTTGGTTAAGCGTGGACTGTTGATTTTGGTTTGGGTCATGATCTCATCTGAGATCATGCTGGGTGTAGAGCCTGCTTAAGATTCTCCCCCTTCATCTCCCCCTTCCCCACCCCCCACTCCCTTACACCCCACTTCTAACCTGGGGATAATTCCTCAGGCGATGTCCTCCGTTACTTACTATTTGAAAACAAAATAAAACAACCCTGATATTTGTATAATCAATGCATTATCCTGATGGTCTTTGTAGGGGATGATAACTTTATAAAAATATAAAATACAGGGAGGCCTGGGTGGTTCCATCACTTAAGCATCCAACTCTTGATTTTGGCTCACTTCATGATCTCAGGGTCTTGAGGTTGAGCCCCAAGTCTGACTCTGCACTCAGTGTGGTGTCTGCTTGAGATTCTTTCCCTCTCCCTCTGCCCCTCCTGCTTGTGCTCTCTCTTTCTCTAAAATAAATAAATAAATTTTTAAAATACAAAGATTAAGAAACACTTGTCATTGGAGATGACATTTGTCATATCATTAATAATAAATTATATTTTGTTAGTAATGAATACAATATGTTCATAATAATTTTGTCAAAATAGTATAAATATTATGAAATATTAATTTAAGATTTTTTTCTTCATGCTTTCTACTTATATTCAGCCCAATTCCCCTAGCATAAAAGTGATATTTAAATTTTTATATCCATCCTTCTAAACTATTTTTTTTGTCTGTCCTAATATTTTTTTCTTTAAAAAAAAATAAGCCAGGGGCTCCTGGGTGGCTCAGATGGTTAAGCATCTGCCTTCAGCTCAGGCTGTGATTCCAGGGTCCTAGGATTGAGTCCCACATCAGGCTCCCAGCTCAGCAGGGAGTCTGCTTCTCCTTCTGTCTCTGCCTCTGCCTCTCTCTTTCCCTGCTCATGCTCTCTTTCTCCATCTCTGTCTCTTTCTCTCTCAAATGAATAAAATCTTTAAAAAAATAAGCCATATAAAAATCAAGAATAACTTAAACATATATAAAAAAGTCCACCTTATTTTAACCATTAAGTGGAGAGCATCACAGGTGATCCAGTAGGTTTTTAGAAATTAAAAAGACAACTAAAAAGGAATGAAGGATTGAAAAGAAGAAACTAAAAGAAAGAAAAAATAATAAAAGAAAGTATTTTATTTAAACCTGGGGTCATACTTTTAAATTATACTTCTAATATAAACTAAATTTAGTTAAATTTAAAAGAAAAAAAATAAAAGGAACTCATATACAACAACAGAGTGTAAGCAATGTATGCAATACTCCCCTGAAGTGCCAGGTCCTGGTGAACAGAGGATGTTGCACTGCAGGGCACTTCAGGACATCGTCTTCATAAAGTCACCACTTCCAAGAGTAGAAGACATAGATGGCTTTCCTAACATAGAGGAACAGACACAGAGAGGTAGATAAAATGAGGAGACACAGAAATTTATCCCAAATGAAAGAACAGGACAAGGCCGCGGTCAGAGATCTAAATAAAACAGATATAAGTAAGATGTCTGACAGAAAATTTAAACAATGATCCTAAGGGTACTCACTGGACTTGAGAAAAGAGTGGAAGACATGAGTGAGACCTTTAACCCTTAACACAGAGATGAGGAATAACATCGCAGAGATAAAGAACTCAATAAATGAAAGGAGAAACACACTTGATGGAATAAATGCAGGATGGAAGAAACAGAGGAACAAATTAGTGACCTAGAAGACAGAGTAATGAAAAGTAAAGCAAGCTGAACAAAAGAGAGAAAAAAGAATGCAAAATGGGAACAGAGTTAGGGAATTCAGTCACTCCATTACATGTAATAACATTCACATTATAGGAGTCTGAGAAGAAAGAGAGAGAGAAAAGGGGCAGAGAATTTATTTGAAGAAATAATAGTTAAAAACGTCCCTAGTCTGGAGAAGGAAACAATGTCCAGAACAAGGAAGCACAGAGAACTCTCATCAAAATCAATAAAAGGAGATCCAAATCAAGTCATATTATAGTTACATTGGCAAAATATAGTGATAAAGAAAAATAATAATAAAGCAGCAAAACAAAAGAATGCAGTAACTTACATGGGAATATCCATAAGGCTGTCAGGGGGTTTTCCAGCAGAAACTTTGCAAACCAGAAGGGAATGATGTAATATATTCAAAATGCTGAATGGGGAAAAAAAAAATGGCAGCCAAGAATACTCTATCCAGTAAGGCTATCATTCAAAATATATGGCCATATAAAGAATTTTCCAGACAAACAAAAACTAAATCAGTTCATGAACACTAAACCAGCCTTGCATAAAATAGTAAGGGGGCCCGTTGAGTGGAAAGGAGAGACCAAAAGTGACAGTTTAAAGGTAGGAAACACAAAAACAGTAAAAGTGAATATTTCTGTAAAAAAATTAGCCAAGAAACACAAAATAAAAGGTTATAAAATAAAACAACATATACCTAAAATGTGGGGAGGAGTAAAGAATGGATTTAAACTTAACCATCAACTTAATACAGACTGCTATATGCAGAAGATGTTACGTACAAAACTAATGGTAACCATACATCAAAAACCACTAATAAATATGCAAAGAATAAAAAGAACGAATTCCAAAATATCACTAATGAAAATCAGCAAACCATGAAAGAGAGAAAGATAAGATCAGAGAAAATCTTCAAAAACAACCACAAAACAAATAATAAAATGGAAATAAGTACATATGTATCAATAATTACATTGAATGTAAACAGGCTAAATGCTCCAGTCAAAGACATGGCATGACATAATGGATTAAAAAACAAGATTCATCTATATGAGGCCTATAAGAGACTCATTTTAGACCTAAAGTCACCTGTAGATTGAAAGCGAGGGGATGTAGAAACATCTAACACACAAATGGATCTCAAAAGCAAGCCATAGTAGCAATACTTATATGAGACAAATAGACTTTGAAACAAAGACTGTAGCAAGAGACAACGAAGGATACTATATAATAATAATGGGGACAATTTAACAAGAAGATATAACAATTATAAATAGTTATGTATTCAACATAGGGGCACCCAAATACATAAAACAGTTAATAACAAACATAAAAGAACTAATCAATATTAATAAAACAATAGTAGGAACTTTAATCTTCCCCTTATATCAATGGGCAGATCATCTAAAAAAATAAACAAGGAAACAATGGCTTTGAATGACACTAGAACAGATGGATTTAACACATATATTCAGAACATTCTATCCTAAAACAGCAGGATACACATTCTTTTCAAGTGCACATGGAACGTTCTCCAGAGTAGATCACATATTAGCCCACGAAGCAACCCTCCACAAATTCAGGAAGATCAAAGTCATACCATCCATCTTTCCTGACCACATTGCTATGAGAGTAGAAATTAACCACAAGAAAAAAAAAATCAAGAATGGCCACAAATACATGGAGGTTAAATAACATGCTACTATCAGTGAATGGGTCAACCAGGAAATTTTAAAAAAGAAATAAAAAAAGTGCATGGAAAAACAAATGAGAATAAAAATACAACAGTCCAAGACCTTAGGGATGAAGCAAAAGTAGTTCTAAGACAGAAGTCTATGGCAATACAGGCACACCGCAAGAAACAAGAAAAATCTCAAACACTCTAAACTTACTCACACCTAAAGGAGCTACAAAAAGAACAACAAATGAAACCCAAAACCAGTAGAAGGAAGAATATAATAAAGATGAGAGCAGAAATACAGGATGCAGAAACTAAAAAAAAAAAGAAAAAGAAAAAAGAAGACCAGATCAATGAAACCAGGAGCTCATTTCTCATAAAAAGAGAAAATCAATAAAATTGATAAACCTCTAGCCAGAAATATCAAGAAAAGAAGAAAACAGACTCAAATAAAGTCACAAATAAGAAAGAAGAAATAATAACCAACACCACAGAAACACAATCATAAGAAAATATTATGAAAAAATATATGTCAACCAATTGGACAATCTAGAAGAAATGGATAAATTCCGGGAAACTTATAAACCATCAAAACTGAAAGAGGAAGAAATAGAAAATTTGAACAGACTGATAACTAGCAAAAAAATTGAATCAGTAATCAAAAAACTCCCAACAAACAAAATTCCAGGACCAGATGGCTTCGGAGGTAAATTCTACGAAAATTAAAAAAGAGTTAACACCTATTCTCAAACTATTCCAAAATATAGAAAAAGGAAAACTTCCAAATCCATTCTAATAGGACAGCACTACTTTGACACCAAAACTAGACAGAGACACCACTAAAAAAGAGAACAGCATGCCAATATCACTGATGAACACAAATACAAAAATCCTCAACAGAATACCAGCAAACTGAATTAAACAATGCATTAAACAATTCGCCACAATCAAGTGGGATTCACTCCTAGTTTACATATGTGGTTCAATATTTGCAAATCGATCAGTATGATATATCACATTAATAGAAAGTTTAAGAACCATGTGATCATTTCAAAAGACACAGAAAAAAAAGTATTTGACAAAGTACAACATTGATTCATGATAAAAATCCTCAACAAAGTAGGTTTAGAGAGAACATACATCAGCCTAATAAAGGTCACATATGAAAAACTCACAACTAATGTCATTCTCAATGGGGAAAAACAGAGCTTTTCTTTTATAGTCAAAAACAAGATAAGCTTGTCTACTCTCACCACTTTTATTCAACATAGTTCTGGAAGTCCTAGCTACAACAATCAGACAACAAAAAGAAACAAAAGACACCCAAATTGGTAAGGAAGAAGTCAACTTTAACTATTTGCAGATGGCATGACACTATATATAGAAAACCTGAAAGATTCCACTAAAAAAACCCCGCTAGAGTTGATAAATTCAGTAAAGTCACAGGATACAAAATCAATGGACTGAAATCTGTTGTATTTTTATACACCAGTAATGAAGTAGCAGAAGGAGAAATTAAGAAAATAATCTCATTTACATTTGCACCAAAAAAGATACCTAGGAATAACCCTAACCAAAGAGATGAAGGACCTGTACTCCGAAAACTGTAAACCACTGATGAAAGAAATCAAAGATGACACAAAGTGATGGAAAGATGTTCCATGCTCATGGATTGGAACAACAAATATTATTAAAATGTTTATACTACCCAAACATTGCATACATTTAATGCAATCCCTATCAAAATATGAATAGCATTTTTCACAGAACTAGAACAAAGAATTCTAAAGTTTGTATGGAACCCCAAAAGACCCTGAATAGTCAGAGCAATCTTGAAAAAGAAAAGCAAAGCTGGAGGCCTCCCAATTATGGACTTCAAATTATAATACGAAGCTACAGTGATCAAAACAGCGTGGTATTAGCACAAACTAGATACATAGATCATTAGAACAGAATAGAAAAGCCAGAAATGAACTGACAACTATATGGTCAATTAATCTTCAACAAATCAGGAAAGAATATCCAATGGGAAAAAGTATCTTCAACAAATGGTGTTGGGAAAATTGGACAGCAACATGCAGAAGAATGAAACTGGACCACTTTCTTACACCATACACAAAACCAAATTCAAATTAGATTTAAGACCTACATGTGACACCTGAAACCATAAAAATCCTAGAAGAGAACACAGGCAGAAACTTCTTTGACATCAGCCATAGCTACTTCTTACTAGCTCTGTCTCCAGAGGCAAGGGAAACAAAAGCAAAAATGAACTATTGGGACTTCAACAAGATAAAAAGCTTCTGCACAGCAGAGGAAACCACAAAACTAAAAGGCAACCTACAGAATGGGAGAAGATACTTGCAAATGATATATCTGAAAAAGGGTTAGTATCCAAAATATACAAAGAACTTATACAACTCAATATCCAAAAAACAAATAATCCAATTAAAAAACGGGCAGAAGACATGAGTAGATATTTCCCAAAGAAGACATTCAGATGGCTAACAGATGCATGAAAAAGGCTCAACATCACTGATAATCAGGGAAATGCAAATCGAAACTACAATGAGAGATCACCTCACACCAGTCAGAATGACTAAAATCAAAAACACAAGGAACAGTAAGTGTTGTCAAGGATGTGAAGAAAAAGAGATCCTGGTGAATTATTGGTGGGAATGCAAACTGGTGCAGCCACTGAGAAAAACGGTATGGAGGTTCTCCAAAAAATTCAAAACAGAGTTACACTATGACCCAGGAATGTTACTACTGAGTATTTAACAAGAGAATACAAAAATTAGAATTCCAAGATATACATGTACCCCAATGTTTATACTAGCATTAGCTACAATAGCCAAATTATAGAAATAGCTGAAGTGTCCATTGGCTGATGAATGGATGAAGAAGATGTGTAGTGTGTATGTGTATGTGCATACAATGGAATATTATTCAGTCATAAAAAAGAATGAAATTGCCATTTGCAACAACATGGATAGAGCTAGAGAGTATAATGCTAAGTGAAATAAGTCAGTCAGAAAAAGACAAATACCATACAATTTCACTCACGTAGAATTTAAGAAACTAAACAAACAAGCAAAGGGGAAAAAAGACAGAGAGACAAATTAAGAAATTACCAGAGGGGAGGTTCGTGGGGGGAGGGGGATGAGTGAAATAGGTGACGAGGATTAAGGAGCACACTTGTATTTTGTTTTGCTTTGTTTTGCTTTTAATATAAGATGGTTCCATCATTTTTTAAAGGTTTCATTTATTTATTTGAGAGAGAGAGTGAACACAAGCAGGGGCAGAGGGAGAGAGAGAGAGGGAGAAGCAGACTCCCTGTCAATCAGGGAGCCGAACTCCGGGCTCAATCCCAGGACCCAGGGATCATGACCTGAGCTGAAGGCAGATGCTTTAACGACTGAGCCACCCAGGTGCCTCTAAGGAGTGCACTTGTGATGAGTACAGGGTGACGTATGGAAGTGTTGAATCGTTATATTATACACCTGAAACTAATATAACACTGTCTGTTAGGTAACTGGAATGAAAGTAAAAGCTTAAAATAGAAAAAGAAATGAAATGGGAAAAAAAGGAAAGGAAATTGAATATTTAAAATGTTATTTGTATAAATATTTATTCTTAAGGGATACTTATTTAAGATATCTCAAAATTTAAGGAAGGAGTGTGAAAAATATTGAGAAGTTAGATGTTTTAATTATATCAACTTAAAATAGCATACCATGCAAACTCTTGGACTTTTTTTCATACCCTAAACTATGTTACTAATGTACATAATATGTACATTTTCACGTAAGTTTCATCACAAGGATGTTAAATCTATATTTGATTCGGATTCTTACAATTCCTTTCTTTACCCTTACTTGATTGACTTAATTGTCAAAAAAGGTGTTATGTTTTCTTTCTCTGCTTGTTTTCATTCCCCAGAGGCCCTACTGGAGGTTTATTTCCTCTTTTTATTTTGTTATGGAAAGTAACAGTGTCTTATTTTCATGCTTGACTGACAACTCACCTGAATAAATAAGTCTTCAGTAACACTTTCCCCTTTATTTCCTTTGAACCCTTAGCTGTTGTGCTATTAGCTTTTGTCGTTAAATACTTAGGCGGGCAAGCCTGAATTTCCTCCCCACGCAAAGCATCTTTTCTTCCCCATGTGCCAGCCAGTACTTAGTTCTTCAATTTCAATGACATCACCAGGCTACTTCTTGGGACAAATTGTTCTTCAGCTATTGTTTCTGGAACACCGTGTATTCTATTGTTCTGCAGATGTATTTAAAACTTTATTTCTGGGAAAATTCCAACCATTTTGGTTGAGTGATTTTTGTTAATTCTATTAGGGTTTCCTGCATCACAGATTGACAGTAATTCTGTTGGAACATCTTTGTTCTGTTCATCTATTGTGATGCATCTAATTGCTTTGATCTTGGTCTTTTTCCTCTGCGTTCATATCATTTTAATAGGTCTTTTCTCCACTGTGTCAGCAATTCCTTTGCAACCACATCTGCTCTGTTCTGGGCTACTTCGTGTACATTTGTTTTTCTGCACTGCTGTAATTTTGTTTCTCAATTTGTTTTCCACAGCTCTCTGATCCCCATTTCATCTTACTGGGTTGTAGTACCATCAGGTCTTCACACTTTTGTTTCATAAATTAATGCTTTTAGCAAGTACTTACAAGTCACTTGTGGAACATTTTCTTCTATTCATTTGATGATTCAGCCTTGGCTAAGACAGTCCCTTGTCTTTTGCAAATGTTGTTCTTTCATTTGCTCATTTTAATGTTTACATTTGTTGTCAAACCTCTTCTCTTCCTCTTGCTGGCATGCTGTTTTTCACAGAATTAGGCATAATTCTTCTTTTCTTCCTACTCCATTACCTAAATTTGGTTTTCCCCCCTCTGAAAATATTCCTTCTTGACTTTTGTTGTTAAATGCGTGTGTGTGTGTCAGGGAAAGGGGAAGGCTCAGCTCTGTGCGGGCTTTCTTGACAGAACTGGTTCCTAATGTATCATATAATATTGGAAGTCTTTAAAATAGTATTTTCAAACATTAAAGTTACAGAAATTATATGGCGGTCTTGCTAAATGTGGAAGGCTGCCCATGATTCAACATTTGTTACAAGTTTTGAGGCGATGCCAGTGTGTCTAGTATGATAATCCTACTTTGAGTAGCAAAGATTTAAAAGAATTCATCACACCAAACAATGACAAAATCTAATTCCATTAGTATATCTTATTAATTCCATGTATTTCACAACTAATTAAAGATTCCTGGAGTTTGTGCCTTTTTTTTTTTTTTTTGAGAAAGAGAGAGAGTGGGGGTGGGGCAGAGGGCCAGAGGGGGAGAGAGAATCTTAAGCAGACTCCGCATCCAGTTGGCGCCTGAGGCGGGACTTGATCTTAGGACCTGAGATCATGACCTGAGCCCAGATAATGACCTGAGTCAAAATCAAGACTCAGACACTTAACTGAATGAAGGTGCTGGTAAATTCTGATTCTGAGAACTTCTTCCTGATTTGCAGATGCCTACGTTCTCACTGCGTAATTAATCCCATGGCTTTCCCTCTATATCCACGTAGAGATGGAGAAAGAGTGTTCACTGGTATCTCTTCTTACAAGAACACTAATCTTACTGGATTAGGGCCCCACCCTTAAATCTTCATTTAACCTTAATTATTTCCTTAAAGGCCCATCTCCAAACACAGCCACACTGAGGTTTAGAGCTTCAACATATCAATTTGGAGGAATAAATACATGGAGACCATAATACAGTCTCAGCAAATGTTCAAATGAAATAACCTTTTTAGTACATATTAGGTTTAGATGATACATACAATGATCCAAGTCATTGTTTGTATGTATCATCTAAATCATACAATGCCACGTGATCCAAGTAACATGAAATGAAAATGATAGACACAAATGGAGAACTGCAGATGGGAATATCAGCATTACACCTTCTCAGAAAAATTTTAAAATATGAAATGTTACCTGAGTCTTCAGTAAACTTTGTAACAACATGTACAAAGAAAAATTAGTTTTCATTTCATGTGGGTATGCTCATTATATATGTTGATTTTTACTAATGAATTAGAAGCACTTCATACAAAATTAAAAACTGTCTTTCAATTATTTGTGAAAAATAATTTTTAAGCAGATGTGTTGAGATTTGCAAAGTATCCCTGAAGCGTAAGCATGTCTTGCTTTATACAAGCAAACACTGAACATTTGCAATAGAATCAGGACAAGAGAAAACAAGAGACTCTTTTTCTAGTTTTTCTTTTCTTTTTACAGATGAAAAGCATTTGTAAGACTATTCTTTCATGTTAGATTTTAAACTATCAACAAGATCATCACATATAAACTGAAGCAAATGTGAAGAAGAGACTACACAAGAGGAAAATTTTCATTTAAAACTACCCTATTATTCATTCTATAATCACTACTCCTTGTAAAGTTGAAGGTGAGAAGAGAAAAGCTGTGTGTTTTACTAAGGATAGGGAGAATGGATACAGAAATATCAAAGGACATATTCCAAAGCAGACTGCAATCCTCACAAGATTTGTTTCCAATTTAAAGAAATAGAAGGAAATCATTGCTGCATGAAAAAGTATGCATTCTACACTAATAATTCTGAAAAAATAAGAATTCCAGAGAAAACGTCAATCCATATTACTTTTCAGTTGTGTTTCCCAATAGAAAAGTATTTAGTAACATGACCTTGAATTTAATTAGTTTCACAAAGAAACCTAGAAGCCTCAATAGATATTTCACATAAAATAATAGATTAAAATCCCCTGAAGATTACTTTGTAGTTAGTAATTTTGTTACTCAGTTACCCATTGCCTTTCTCCTTCAGTACCATCCTTTTTACTGTGCTCTGAGATGCTGGGACTGTTTCCTTGCAAACTACATTTCTCAGTCCCTATCCCCATCCCAATATCAATAGAAGGCTCTAAAAAGAAGGATGAAGGGGAAAAGAAACGACCTCTTCTTTGTTTTCTATTATTTGTCGTCCTTTTTCTTTTCTTGCTAGTCAGTGTTGCTCCAAAAGAGAGAGTTTCTTTCCGCCAGTCCTAGTATCAGCCTCGTCACCCTTCATTATACGCACCAACAACGACTGAGAGCTACGTCTTCTGCAGAGATCTGAGCACCAACCCCTCCCTCTGTGATGCCCTCCTGTTGGGACTCACAGCTTCTATTATCACCTCATCTACCATTTCTGTCGGCTTCTGTTATTGTCTGTAGTTTAGCTCACTTCTTCCTGTTTGTTCTTTTAATTCTCCAGTTTTTGTAAAACCATTTTTTTAAATTTTTCAAGTTTTTTAAATTTTTTAAAAAGATTTTATTTATTTACTTGACAGAGAGAGAGACAGCCAGCGAGAGAGGGAACACAAGCAGGGGGAGTGGGAGAGGAAGAAGCAGGCTCCCAGCAGAGCAGGGAGTCCAATGAGGGGCTTGATCCCAGGACCCTGGGATCACGCCCTGAGCCGAAGGCAGATGCCTAATGACTGAGCCACCCAGGCGCCCCTGTAAAACCATTTTACTCTATGAAATCCCCCCTTTGTAAAATACTTAGTATGATTTCTCTCCTGCGTGCATCATGGCTGCTATGGAATCATCAAAATGAAGCACATTTTCACAGACACACACAGACCAAATTAAAGCTCCTGTTAGCTGTTTATCTAGATTTCTTCACTAATTCTGAGTCTTGATCTATCTCAAATAGTTGACCCTCAACAATCAGCTGGAGTTTAAGGTGAGATTAGGCACCATATTACACGTGGGAATCCAGACAAGCCTCCTGTCCTAAAAGGAAAATTATCAGTGATTTAGTCACTTCACAATCACTGTATGAACTGAGTAGATGACTTTTTTCATTTGGAAATAATATAAAACAAGCAAAAACAATGCAGTATAAAATCTTTAACATTTAGAACTGACCATTTTCAACACAGGAAGGTGCTCACTGTTTATTTGTCAGAAAGCAACTTTCTGTGGTCCTCCTACCACCTCAGATTATCTTTTCAACAAGGCTTGCAGAGCAAATATTCTTGAAAGTTAGAGATAGTGTATCCCTCCTGACAGAGCAGATTTCTTTCTGACTAGTGTCATAAACATAGAGAATGTTTTTCTCCTCAGAGATATTCTCCAATAATAAAATCTTTCTGGGGGAGAAGATGGGCGGTTTTGCTAACAATCCTCTTATAAATCAAGGTTTTCCTCAAGTGTGGCACGAACCCCTGTGTATGCAGTATTCATCTGAGTCCATTTCATGTCACTCCCATGGAACTTGGGGCAACTACACAAGCATGAAGCTCATGTTGCCTACAATGTAGTAAGTTATAAACTAAGTCCCTGTGGGTTCATTGTCTCCTTAATGAATTTGTGGAAGACCGGCCAGCCAACCTCGCAATTCTGTTACTCGAGCTTAATACCTATAAGCACAACATATATGTGTATATATATATACACACACCCACATAAAATTTATATAAACACTTTAAAATTTGTATCTGTATCTATCTCTGTATCTCTCCCATTTTTTTTAAAGATTTTATTTACCTATTCGAGAGATAGACGGAGAGCACAGAGGGAGAGTGAGAGGGAGAAGCAGACTTCTTGTTCAGCAGGGAGCCCAATGTGGGACTCTGGGATCATGACCTGAGCCGAAGGCAGATGCTTAACCGACTGAGCTACCCAGCTGCCCCTGTATCTCTCCATTTTTAACCAAAACAAAATATACTTTGGATACATTTCATAAAATAATACTATTTTGACTAAATATATATTACTTAACCTTAGAGAAGAATTATTATATCATGGCTATTTAAAGATTATTCTAGTGTTTTATCCCTTTAGTTGCTGTTGTTACTGTTTTTTAAGTAGCATCTTTATCACTTTCACTAAAAAGACAGAATTTTTAAAAGGAAGAGATAATCCACTGGGAGAGAGTTGAGGATAAAGAGATTTTATATGATTTATATGATTATGAACTTCCTTTGGCTTAATCCACATTTAGACACGTAAGGATATTCTTGGAGGGTAGAGGAGATTCCAGAATGTCTGATAATAACTTTGTTATGCAGATTCCAGAATGTCTGATATGAACTTTGTTATGCAGATTTTGATTTGTGTCCCCTGATAATTTTTCCCTCCCTTTGGGAGTATCCCCATATTTTTGCACCCCGTCATTCAGTGAAGCACAGTTCCACTATTGCCCTTGCGTATCTTTGCTGTGTGTTGGGTTATTTATGTATCTCTAGAATCTTCCTTGGTTTGCCAAGGTCTGTCTTAACTATCAATCTGAAACAGTTTTCAGAATTATTAAATCTTTGTAAATTTCCATCTTACTTACATTTTTCAGTGAATTCTTCCTAATTTGTATTTTTCTATTATATACTCTTTCAACATACTTTTCATTTCTAATTTATCAACTTACCTCTTCTTATAACTTTCATTTGCATTATCTTAATGATATGGATCCTTAGTATGTAAAATATGTTTCTTAGCCTATTTTCAGTTTTTGGTCCATTTATGCTAATATCTGACTCCTAGAAATTTCCCTTTCTATTGGGGTAGACTCTGTTGTATTATTATCTTTTTTTTTAAAAAAGATTTTCTTTATTCATTTGAGAGAGAGAGAGACAGAGAGAGAACAAGTAGGGGGAGAGGCAGAGGGAGAGGGAGAAGCAAACTCCTCGCTGAGCTGGGAGCCCTACCTGGGGCTCATCCTAGGACCTGTCGATCATGACCTGAGCTGAAGGCAGATTTGTACCATCTGAGCCACCCACGTGCCCCATATTATTATCTTTATAATAGCTCAGTATATCTATAAAAGTCAGAGCAAGAAGAGAGAGTCTTCAAATCTACTGTTTTGTCTATCCTGGCATTGAATTTCCTAGTCTGAGATTCTTTGTCTAATACTCTAAATATCATTCACCCATCACTGCACCAGATACTGCCAGTTCTTTATATCTGTACATTATATGTTAGAAATGCAAAGTACATCATCTTGTGTCGTGTGGCTCAGTATGGACACCGGCTACCACAGCAAATGCACTCAGTTTCTAAAAATACATATTTTCTCTCTCTTTGGTTTCTATAGATTCTCCTTTTCTGCCAACTCACCTTGATTAGTTCTTTCCATTGGATCTTGCATTGATTGGATCTTTGTATAATCTATGGATTGATGTGTTTTTATAGGATGTTTATCTTATTTTTTTTAAATTTTTTTGCCTTCTTACTTATTTTACTGTACTAATGTTCACATATCTACTTCACTGTTGATTCTATTTATATTTAGAGTGGCCTAATGGGCAGACAGGGAGGTGTATTGAAAGACATAGATTACCTAAAATCAAAACCATTGGCATGTACACTTGACTTTACACTGACTACATATTTCAACATGTTTTATTCTTTTTTTTCTTCCTCAAGTCTCATTTTTGTAATCTCAGACATTTTAGTATTAACTGAGCTGATATGAAATGATTCTACATATAGCTATTATATTTGTGTTTTCTTTTCTTTCTAAACTTTTTCTGCCTTACTTATTTGTTCTATAACTATTACTTTAAAGTTGTGCATTTCTCAATCTCTTCTTCTCCAGCTTGTAGATTTTCAAACTTAGCTACAGATGCATGATGTCTGCTCTTATGCAAAGACAGGTGTGGTAAGTATTCATCTACAGAAAATTGATATGTTTCGTTTAAAGTAACATATTTTAGACAGTTAAAATCATATTTTTTAAAAAGCAGTTCACTTGATTTTCTGAAGTGAAATTGAGAAATTTAAACCAAACCTGTATTCAAGAACTACATTCATCCCTAAAATAAAAAAAAAAAATACATAAACTACAGAAAATGAATGAGTAGGAAAAAGGTCTATCAATTTAAAAGTCAGAGATTAGAAACTCGATTTAAAATATCAAAAAATAATGAGACATATAGAAATTAACACACAAATATGTTTCGTAGAATAGAAACCTGAACAAAATAAGACCCTGAAATTATGAGAAGTATTTTGAGACTCACCTGCATAGAGTATCATGTTCAAAGGGTTGTAAGAAATAATAAAAGGCTTCATCAAAGGATCAAGAACTGTAATGTATTTTCTTTATATATCCAAAAAAATGACAGGAAACATAAAATTTTAAATAGGCTATGGAAGTTGAAAAGTTGTTTACATTATAACAATGCCTATAAAACATTTAAACAAAACATTGTCAGAGATGAGTTCTATATAGATTTTAAGGGACAAAACGTTTGGGGTATCAGAAATATCTTTGGAAATACTAGTAAAATATTTTAGGGTAATAGTAAATTCTTGGACAGAGGCCAGTTGTGCCAACTTCACTTGCCAAGAGGGTTTTCCAAAAACTTTTCTATAGTTCATATTACTTCTAACTACTTATGGTAATCTATACCATTTTCAGTAAAATTTTAAGATACTGCATTTTTAGCTGGTTTAAACAAATAACAAGTGAAAAGATTTCTTCTTTGACCTTCATCTTAAATTTCTTCAAATAATGTGTTGTACTGCAGCAATTTTTGATTATGTCTATAGATGCTGATAGCACTCCTGATATTGACCTTTTGAAATTATTGAAAAATAAAGCAAAATAAATCTTCCTCCTGAAAATTGTAAACAGTCTTCTATTTTCAAGTGACCTTATTCGATGTTTGATCCTCTCACCTTGCCTATGACCAAAAGTCAGGGCTTTCCACTCAGCAGAAAGCAGATCATTTATTTTCTTAGCAGGAGAACTCCCCCGTGTTATTAATGATTCATACAGGTCATATTTACAAGGGGCAAATGTTTCCAAGTTTATTCGATCATAAAGCAGCAACTTCCATTTTATAAAACATACAGTGCGAGAACTTCTTATTTAAAGCAATCAAGAACAATAATTTAAGTTCTATTACTTTCTCTACTTACTCAATGACAAAGGAATGAAGGAGGAAAATGAAGAAAAAAAGAAATAGAATACTGAAAACGTGTGGGGGTCAAGCACCCATGAAGCTCTCACAGAAAATCAGGGAAGATTTTTTTTTCAGCTTTATTGATTTACAATAGACAAATAAAATTGTAAGATGTTAAAGTACACATTATGATGGTTTGATAATAGTATATATTATGAAAGGTTTTCCACTATTGACTTAATCCATCTGTCACTTCCTGTATTTACTTTTTACGTTGTTTTGTGTGTGTAAGAGAAAGAGAACCCTAAGGTCCTACACTATTAACAAACTTCAGTTACACAATACAATGTTAACATTCCCCATGTTATGCGTTAGACCCACAGACATTATTTATCTCCTACTGAAAGTCTTGACCCACTTATCAACATTTTCTTGTTTTTACTCTCCCCCACCAAGTCCCTGATAACTGGTTTTATACTGTCTCTAGGAATTTGACTTATTTTCATGCTTAGTTTACTTATTTACCACAGATAAGTGATACCATGTGTATCTGTCTTTGTCTTGCTTATTTCACTTAGTATAATACCCTCCAGGTTCATCCATATTGTCACTAATGGCAGGACTTTTTTTTTTTAAGCTAGTAATATTGCACGATATATATATATATATA
>NC_048220.1:132645771-132660204 GCF_002007445.2 Ailuropoda melanoleuca
TATATATATATATATATATATATATATATATATATATCACATTTTATTGATCCATTCATTCATTGGAAACACGTAGTTTGCTTCCACACCTGGGCTATAGAGAATTAATCCTGTATATATGGGAATGCATCTATCTCTTTAAAATAGCCTTATTTATTTATTTATTTATTTATTTAGGATATGTGGAATTGGTGGAACATACTGCAGTTGTAATTTAATTTCTTGAGTAATCTCCAAACTGTTCTCTGTAGCAGCTGTACAAATTTACGCTCCCACCAACAAGGGTCCCTTTTCTCCACATTTCTCCAGCACTGGTTACCTCTTCTCTTTTTGATAGTAATCATTCTAACAGGTGTGAAGTGATATCTCATTTTGATTATGGTTTGCATTTCCTTAATGATTAGAAATGTTGAGCACCTTTTATGCATCTGTTGGCCATTTGAAAGTCTTCTTTGGAAAAAAAAATGTGTGTATTCTGTTCTTTTCATTTTTTAGTCAGATTTTTTGGGTCTTTTTTGGTTATTTTGTTTTGTTTTGTTTTGTTTTGTTATTGAGTTGTAGGAGTTCTTTGTATATTTTGGATATTAACCCTAATCAGATATGTGGTTTGCAAATACCTTCTTCCATTACATAGATTTTCTTTTCATTTGGTTGACGGTTTCCTTTGCTGAGAAGATTTTAGTTTGGTGTAGTCCTGTTTGTTTTATTTTGTTGCCTTTGCATTTGGTGTCAAATCCAAAAAATTATTGCCAAGACTGACATAAGGAGTTTTCCCTGTTTTCTTCTAGTTTTATTGTTTTGGATGTTATATTGATTTTGAGTTGATCTTTGTATATGGTAAAAAAATAGAGGTTGAATTTCATTCTTCTGCATGTGGCTGTCCAGTTTTCCCAGCACCAATCATTGAAGAGACTACCTTTTCTCCATTATATTCTTGGCTCCTTTGTTGTAAATCCATTTACCATATAAGCATGGGTGCATTTCTGGCCTCACTATTCTGTTCCATTGATCTATGTATGTTTTTATGCCATTACCATATTGTTTTGATTACTATAGCTTTGTAATGTAATTTGAAATCAGGAAGTATTATGCCTCCAGCTTTTTTCTTTTTCAAAATTGCTTTGGATATTTGAGGACTTCTGTAATTACTAAATAGTAAAGATTTTAGGATTGTTTTACTCTATTTCTTGAAAAATGTCATGGATTTTGACAGAGATTACAGTGAATCTGTAGAACTCTTTAGGTAGTATGGTCATTTAATAATATTAATTCTTACAATCTATAAGAACATACTACCTTTCCATTTATTTGTATCTCCTTCAATTTCTTTCATTAATGTCTTATAGTTTTCAGTGTATAGGTTTTTCATATCCTTGGGTAAATGTATTCAGAAGTATTTTATTATTTTTAATGCTACTGTAAATGGGATTTTAAAAAATTTATCTGATAGTTTATTTTCACTGTATAGACACACAGCTGATTTTTATATATTGATTTTGTATCCTATAACTTTACTAAATTCATCAATGAGTTCTAACAGGTGTTTTGTTTTTGTTTTTGTTTTTTTGGTGCAGTCTTCAGAGTTTTCTATATATATTATGTCATCTGCAAATAGAAACAATTTTACTCCTCTGTTTCCAATTTGGATACCTTTTATTTCTTTTTCTTGCATAACTGCTATAACAGTTGCAGAACTTGGTCACAGACATGTGGACAATCTTCTTCTAAGGAAACGCTAGTAACTAGAGGAAGATGCCAGTTTCCTGGTCTCTGAGGAGGATTGCAGCCAGTCCTTAGATAAATGCTAACTTAGAAGCATTGCCTTCAGTCAGCAGCTTTCAAAGTATGTAGTTGGACCCCTTTCAGGAAAAGACTGGGAGACAGGTGATTTTACCTGCTCCTTCTGCACTGGGTCCTAGCAGGGTAACTGTGGCAAATGCTCACTTACCTGTAACAACTGCTTCTTTGTTTGTTATCATCCCTAGTTGTTGTGGACAGAAGGCCTTGTTGGCTTTCACAGCTAAAAACTGAGCATGTTAAATATCTAGTCCAAATCCTTCACTTCACAGGGAAAAGCTAGAAGTTGGGAGTTTCCACCCAATTGTATGGAGTTTTGCCGTGGTGAGGTTTATGGAGAGAATGTGTCTCAGCCTTTTCTAATCCATTTTGATGTGGGTATTTTCTCATTTATCGAATGTGTAGGAATCACTTGGCTAGTTTCAGGATTTCTATCGGAGGTAATTGCTCTGTGTATAGCTATACATTCTGTGCTTTGTGGGAGGAGGAGAGTTCAGGACCTCCTGTATTACCCTCTTGGTCAATCCCCTCAACGTAACTTAGGGTTTAACATGCTTGACTAGTCAGATTTAAGATTCAAAGTTGGTATCAAGCAATTCAAAAAACAATATGACTACATACGTCACTAATTTCTTATTTTTTTCTTTAATTTTTATCATTTAAAAATGATAAAAATTTTTATCCCTTTCTTGCATATTAAAGACATTGAATCCAACCATTATTTCCAAAGACTTTTCATTACTGATTAGACATTAGTCTTATTTAATGTGCACATTACTTATAATAAAATTATTTTCCCATCGCATACTCTCTCATTTTCAAAACGTTTTTTTCAAAAACATTTTATAAATGTTTTAAATTTCTTTCACTTTTTCTAACTTCTTCTGCCTAAGCTAAGCAAATTGCATAGACCACTAAGAATATGTCAACAGCAATTGAATGCTCATAGAATTCTACACAAATTAAAACAAAATGGATTTTAATCATTCTGCTTACTCCAATTTCCTGGGAATTCTAAGCAATGCTTGTGCTATCTGTGCTTGTATCTATAGATTTCATATTGTTGCATTTATTTTGGGACTATTGATTCTCAAACCTGTCTTTGCTAAGTAAATAGTTTTAATATATAATGGCAAAGTACTTTTAGTAAAGACTATTAGTAATTATATTTGTCAGAGTTTTCACTGACCAACCAAATTTAGACCATATTCAGACTTTTTTGTTTTGATTTGGTTTTTTTAGGGATGGCGTTTCTGCGGTTCACCTATATACTCTGCTCCTCATTGTTTTTGCTCATAGTTGTCCACAGCAGACTCATAAGTAGCAGGCATTTTTCCTGAGAGAACATTCGACTACCATTATGGACTGTTATTTTCTGGTTTTGGATTTACTGTTCTTGTGTCTCCCACCTTCGTCAGACCAACATCTATAAATGTCTTATATCAAACATTTTATCATAACCAATGATAGTATTCTACCCATTTTTCTGTCCACAGAATTTTTGTTATAGAAAAATGACTAATTCTATGGAAAAGTGCTCACGGGATGCATTGAATTGGTTGTGTTCTCCATCATAGAGAAGCAATGGCTTTTACAGTGTATAGGAATAACCTCTAGAAAATGGAAGATAATGCCTTACAGGTTTGGGTGCTGTCCAACAAGGTGCAATACAGGCTCCCAACCGATAACAAATATGATGCGGCTTTTGCAGTAGCTGTAATACATACACCTGGGGATTAATACGAAATAAGCCAACTTGGAAAAAAATTGTTTAGTTCTGAACAAAGGACAGTATAAAATCATATTTTAAGGAAAAAATATTCAAGATTTTTAAGTTGCATAAGTAAGCTTGCAAATACGGTGAGTGGTTTAAAACGTAGAGAGAATCTGCTTGGTTTTCGTGGATGCTGCAGTTTAAAAATATTTAAAGTAATACTTTCTGTTTTATTGACCTTAAAAGGAACCTGCTGATTGAGATAGCTGAGACAAAAAAGGAATTACATAGAGTAAAATAAAATACTCAAAGATACAGTGGTATATTATACAGTGAGATATATATAGATATAGATATATCTATATATATCTCATACTAAATATGCCTTAACTGAGAGGCCCTTGTAAGTTAAATGCATTTTTAATGTATTCTCATATCATAAGAAGTTTTAAAGCATTTCATAAGCTTATAATATTTTAACATTAAACCATTTTATCATTTTTGATGTTTAGATTAGTTACACATTTATGCTTTATAAGTAACATTTATTGTCTATAACAGTGTAATTGATAGTTAAAAAATTGTTTTCTTGAGATAAATTAGTTAATTAAAACAATAGAGATATTCCATGTGAAAGTACCCAGATATGTTTTCAGCTAATTTTGTGTTGTTATTGTTGTCACGCAAATACTTCAGACATTCAGTCTAAAAAGTTATAATTCATGAGTCTATATGCAATGTGTATTTCAAATGAGAAGATAATAAGCTGCAACCTTTCACACCACAGAACAACCAGTGTATAGCATGTTAGTCTAATAATTAATCTATTTTATCATCTAATCCTTTTGTAAACAATATTGCTTCTGTCATAATCCATTAACTCAGATTGTTCTTCTTAAGAGGGTGGCAGATATTATTATTTTGTTAATTGCCAGACTGTCACAGCAATAAGACCTTTTGTCTCAGGCTATTAATTAAGGAGACAATATTTTGCTTCCTTAAAAATACCTTTATAGACATAAAAATTTTAAAAAACCTGGATGTGATATGCTCAAAATAGTATTGAAATGTTCTCTGTGTACATATATTCTGACCAGTGAACATATGTGAAGAACACCCTGACACGTTAACTGTTGCTGCTACCAGATCATTAGAGAATGTAATCACAGGGACAGAACTTGCAAGGATATGTGGTGATGTTCAAGTCTACAGAAGCTCAATTATTGACTGTAATTGAGCAGCTGCCAAAGGCTTGATGATTCTGTCTAATATTTGAGAATAATTGTGTAAAGGACAAATAAGGTCTCCGTTGTCTTAGCATCCCCACGTATTAAATCTATTAGATCATCTAAAGGAAAAACACCTGCACAAATAATTTCATCCTCCAGAAAAAATGTCTTCATTGGTTTTCAATTTAACTTTGTTCCCTTAGCCATTATTGAGTCCATGTAAGAGTCAGTCATTTTTAACAGTGTAACAGTGTCAATTTAAGAGCTAAATTTGAGGATAATACTGAGTATGTCATCCAAGGGCCATTACATAAAACTCACAATCTCATTAAAGTTTCTTTGAGTTAAGATTCAGGGAAAAATTGTGTGTTCAGATTGATTGTGTGTGTGGTTTTTTTTTTTTTTTTTTTTGTCAGATCATGAAAATTGCTTATAGCTATGTGACGTTCTGTGGTTTACAAAGTGTATTTAAAACACATTTTCATCTATCCCTACTAAAACCTAATGAGGTAGAAAGGTCAGATATCACTGTTCTGATTTATATAAAAACGAAATACAGGCAAATAAAAAAAAGTGAGACACAGAGAGTTAATGTGACTTTCCCTGTTATAAATATCTGAATTAGAACTAGATTTCAAATATTTTATTATGCCATATTTCCACTTTCAGATATATTTTATATCTTTTTGTAACTATGAGGTAAAGCAAACTTACTACCAGAATTACTTAACTTATTACAAATAGCTAAATATGTATCTTCTACATGTAATTTATGTGCTCCATTTTTAACATCAACCATTCAATTTTAAGTTACTTTAAATTATTAGATATTCAATATGTTTACAAACATATTGGATTTAGAAATCTGTTCTGATCAAAGAGAGAGAGACTGAGAAGTATGCAAATATGTGTATCATAACTTAATTTATCCAACACTTTTTTTTTAAGATTTCATTTATTTATTTGATAGAGAGAGACAGCCAGCAAGAGAGGGAACACAAGCAGGGGGGAGTGGGAGAGGAAGAAGAAGGCTCCCAGCGGAGGAGCCTGATGTGGGGCTTGATCCCAGAGCACTGGGATCACGCCCTGAGCCGAAGGCANTGATCCCAAGCCACTGGGATCACGCCCTGAGCCGAAGGCAGACGCTCAATGACTGCACCACCCAGGTGCCCCTATCCAACACTTTTTTAAAATGCATATTTGTAATAGTCACTTCTTATGAAACCCCCTTGGTTTCTTCCCAATTACAAATGGAAGAATATGAGTAAAATATATCTGTACAAAGAATATTTTTGTAATTGAGGCAGAAAGCGTAAACAAAAATCGTTTTCTGGAACATATGACAAGCCTTTCCACACATCCTTAAAGGCAAATATCAACCTTGAATGTGATTACAAATTTAATAAATATCATACCTTGAATGTCTCATTCAAGTACCTTGAATATATAAATTATAATATATTATAATATATAAATTATATAAATCTAGTGGTTCATTAAATATATAAATTAGAAGATCTCACTTGGAGGATCCAGCTTAGGATATGTGGGAGGTCCTCATTAACAAGTCCTCAGTAGTTGGACAGTCCTAATTAAGTTCCTCAATGATTCTTATTATCTAGTAAGGTAGTAAATTATGCTCTGAGGGATGGATAGTGAGGGCTGGACAAACATTACAAGTGTGAAAAGCCACAGCTTGTTAGCCTGCTTTCTAGGGTTTCTTTCCAAACATAAGACAAATGAACAGATAAAACAAAAACAAACACACCCACAATTATATATGGCCACATGAATTATTAAGAATACTGAATCTTGGGATGCCTGGGTGGCTCAGTCAGTTAAGCATCTGCCTTTGGTTCAGGTCGTGATCCCAGAGTCCTGGGATCTAGCCCCATATCAGGCTCCTGACTCAGCAGGGAGCCTGCTTCTCCCCCTCCTCCCTGCTCATGCTCATTCCCTGTCCCTCTCAAATAAATAAATAAAATCTTAAAACAAACAAACACTGAATCTTACTAGAGTTTACAAGAGAATGCAAGAGGACATCAGTAGCTAAGCGTTCTTTCTTTCCCTTAAGTATATAGACTTATTTCGCATTGATAGACAGTAATAGCTAGATAAATAAATAGATGCATATATAGAAAATCGGTTTTTTTTCTTATACTAGTCACAAAGACAAAAATCCTTCTAAATATATCTTTCTATTATCCTTCATGTGGAGCTAAAAATATCACATTTGCTCCTCCCACCTCCCAACCCTGTGAACATTTCCTTCTTTGCATATGGGTTTTTCTGAAGATGCCTTTAACAGTAAGGATGACATCCTATCTCCATAGCAACAGGAAGTGGAGTATCTGCAGTACAGGTTTGACCTGATACATAGTCCTACCTTATCTGATTCCCATAGTTTTGGTAACATTTACTGTTGTTATTTTGGGGTGGGGGGAGAGGAGGGGAAATAAGGTTATTCTTTCCTCCTCCAAATGCTCTTTTCCCCTCATGGACTTTTTCTTTCTTTCTTTCTTTCTTTCTTTCTTTCTTTCTTTCTTTCTTTCTCTCTTTTTTTTTCTTTCTTGGAGAGTTTCACCTGAATTTACAGATTTAATTTTATTTTTAATTCTCAAACTTAGTGTTTTTTTTTTCCTTGCTGAACTATTGATTTCTCATTTAAGCAATACTTTGCACTCCACACATGGAAAGGCATGAGCTATGTGAGAGAGCAGGAAATGGAGTACTATGGGGGTGCCAGGGAAATGGAAAATTGTGTGCCTGGGCCTCACTCAAACTTCGTGTTACTAGCTGGTAAAATTATTAAATCCCCTAGGGTGGTGCCTAGAACCTGGGTATAAACTAGCTCTGTTTCATTATCCCCGCCTAGTATTTCTAGTTTGTCTTAGTCAAAAGGAAAGCTGTGAAATTATGGCTGAGTGTTAATGGAAGCATGAACACTTATTGCTAAAATCCCAAGAAAAGTGAGTAGGGGTCTGAATCAAAAGATATGTTAGTAAATGAAAAGAAATAAGGAGGACTATAAACGGTCAAATGCAAATCTGATTTTATTTGTGGCTTGGTAAAGGAGAGCCAAGTTACTCTGAAATGAGTTTGGCAAATATCAACCAATAGAATCTCAAGGACTATATATGTAGAGATCTAGATGGGCAGATTATAATCTCTTTTTGATGTGATTAATTACAGGTTTATATTACTCTGATGAGTTCAAAAGAGTCTGTGACTGTTTATGAAAATTTCTAGTAGATGTGGAGTTGTTCACCATACAAGCATGTACACTTCACATTTAGGAGGATTTTTCTTTAAAAGTGATGTGATAGAACCTGATGGGATTCATAATCGAATCTACAAGCAACACTCCAGGGCTCTAAAGCATTTGTAGAGCCAGAGAAACTTAAAGGAAGGCAAATGCCAAAATCCCAAAGATGATCCCCTAGTCACAGGCTTGAAACAATAAGGAAAAGTTTAGCTAAAAATAGATAATTTTAAATAGGAATCACTTAGAACATCTCTATGTAATATTTCCACAGAAGACAAAAGAAGGTGAACAAACTTCCAACTGAGATCAATATGTTTGGAATCTAAAGCAGAACCAAAGGTAATCAGGTTGCCTTTCTAAGGAATTACACAGTGTAATTTATCTTCTGCATTTGTGTTAATTTTTATTGCTTCATCATTTTCCCTTTTCTGCATGTGAAATTTTAAATTTTTCATTATTTCTTTTTTCTTCCTCCATTATATATGGTATATATATATACTGGTGGAGTTTTAATTTTCATTTAGGTCTTTAATTGAAAATCCTCAGCTGAGGAAAGAAACCAGCCTGGACTTACAGCTGAATTTCACAAATGCACATGATTTTTCTTTTTTTACTTTGGGAAATATATGAGAAGGAAAGACGCATTATTTAAAGTGCAGCAATTGTGGATTTTGTATTAGATTTCTAGGGCTGCCGTAACAAATCACCACAAACAATTTGACTTAAAACAAGGGAAATGTATCGTCTCTAGAGTTCTAGAGGCTAGAAATACAAAATCAGGATATCGGCAGGGTCATACTTTCTCTTCAAAGGCTTTGGGGAGGATTCTTCCTTGCCTCTTGCTGGCTTCTGGTAGCTGTTGGCAATCCTTGGCATTATTTAGCTTGTAGATAATCACCCCAAGTTGGTACCTCATTCTTCACATGTTCCCCCTCTGTGTCTGTGTGTCTGTGTTTTTACATGCAAATTTTTCTTTTTTTTATAAGGACACCAATCATTGGATTAGAGCTCACCTTAAATTAATCCTTTTAACTTGATTACATCTGCAAAGATGCCATTTCCAGATAAGGGCAAATTCACAGGTATGTGGTGTTAGAACATCAACTTATCTTTTTGAGGGTGGGGTGTACAACTCACAACACAGTCATATAGATTGAAAAATGTGATGTGAGTTGGCCAAAAATACAATATAATGGGCATCTCATGTTTTAGTCTATTTTACTCACCATCCTCTCTTAAATACAGCCTTACAATCTCTAGTCACCTGAACCCGTATGGCTGCCCATTTCCCAACTACCTAACACAGAAGTGGTCATAAATTTCATTCAGATCAATCAAATTTTGTAGTTCTCCAGTAATGGTGTTTGGTGCAATGGTAAAAACAATAAACATTTAAGATGATATAGAGTACCACATTTTTTTCTTCAATTTTCAGCCTACAAATAAAAGAAAATACTTCTCAATCTTGGAAGAGAAACATGCGAGTGAAAATGTTTGAGGTCATATTCCCAAAACAAGCAAAAACTTCTGTCAAAATTAAGGGAGAATGGGACAAGAGGCAATTCTATAATGGTGATGTAAAAACCTCGGAAAAGATATCCATCCAAATGGACCAACGTACACCCACTGGAACTCTCTAAAGTAAAACCACAGAAATATTTGAAAAAGTAATGGCTAAAAATTGTCCAAATTTGGTTAAAAAACAATAATCTAAAAATACAAGAATTTCAATAAACAAAATAGGAAAAACTCAAAAGAGATTCACAACTAAACATGTCTTATTCAAACTGTCAAAAATAAATGCAAAGAGAAAATCTTGTAAAAGCAACAGAACAAAAGTCACTCATCATGTACAAGGGATCCTCAGTAAGATTAGTACTTGATATCTCATCAGAAATCATAAAGGCCAGAAAACAGTAGGATGTCATATTCAAAATACTAAAAGAAAAAGGCTGTCCACAAAAAATTCCATATCCATTAAAATACCTTTCAAAAATAGAATATAAATTAAGACATTCCAAGGTAAACAAGAACAGAGAGTATTTGTTGCTGTCAGGTCTTCCATTCAAGAAATAGTAAAGGGAATTATTCAAGCTAATATGAAAGGACACTGGATATTGGCTTTGCTCCACACAAAGAAATCAAGATGATCAGGAATAGTAAATAAGTAAATAGGTATGTAAACACACAGTATAAGTGGAATTGTTTGTAATTCTTTCTTCTCCTGTCTAACTTACAAACAACTGAATACAGGAATGATTATAAATATTGTTGATGGGCTTACTATCTATAAAATTGTCATTTGCATGATACTAACACAATGGGGGGTAGGAAGCTCTATAGAAATAAAAATTGTGTATACTATAGAAATTAAATGTTACGAGTTCCAACTAAAGCGCTTTGTGTTAAGATGTTAATTGAACCCCCCCACCCAGGGAAATCATTAAGAGAATTATGAAAAATATATTACAAAAAAAAACCAAAAAAAATGAATTTTCTACAAACATTATCTATTTAGCACGATTCACCAATGGAGGAATAGATGAGCAAAAAGACCTAAGACCAAAGACAGGGTTCCTCTGAAGCCTCTTGATGGTGATCGTTCCCTTCCTCTTCCAGCTTCTGGTAGCCCAAGATACTCATTGGCTTTCTGTAGCATAATTCCATACCCTGCTTCCATTTTAACATAACCATCTTCCCTCTGATTCTGTGTGTCTGCCTGTCTTCATATGGACTTCTCCTCTCTGGGTCTTCATTTTCTCTTGCTATCATGACAATAGTCATATTGGACTAGGGCTCTCAACCTAATAGACTATGACCTCATCTTAACTCGATTATGTCTGCAAAGCCCTATTTCCAAATAAAGTCACATTTATACCTGTGATATGTGGGATAGGACATCAACATATTGGAGGACACAACTAAACCCACAAGAATATCCAAAAAAATAATCTTAGAAAAAGAAAGTTGGAATCCTCACGCTTCCAGATTTCAATTGTGACTACAAAGGACATGAGTCAGAATAGTTGGGTACCAGTATATGTATACACATATAAATAAATGGGATAGACCTGAGAGTCTCAAAATAAAACCTTGCATTTATGGGAAATCACTTTTTGTTAAGGGTGTCAAAGAATATAATGGCGGAAAGAATTGGGTGTTTTTTTTGTTTTGTTTTTTTCCACAAATGGAGCTGGGAAAATTGCATACCCATATGCAAAAAACATTGTTAACAATAGCCAAAATGTGAAAAACATTCATATATCAATCACCTAAAACTTAAGTAAAAATGTGGCTTAGCCATATGGTAGAATTACTTAGTAATAAAAAGGAATGAAGTTCTGGCACCCACTACATGTATAAAGCTTGGGAATTTTATGGTAACTGAAAAAAAGCCAGATACAAAAAAATAAATATTGTATGACTCCACTTATACGAAATGTCTAGAATAGATAAAATAAAGAGGAAGAAAGTAAACTAGTCCTTGACAGAAACTGGAGGAGGGAATTAGGAGAGAATGCTAATGAGCATGGGATTTCCTTTTGTGATGAAAAGTCAATCACTTTGCCAAGAGTAAAATAACTTTTGTTGTTATACATATATATCCATATATGTATATGTATATGTATATGTATATATATACCTTTTAAATATTTGATTAAAGTTGGCATTTGAATTAAAATTGCAGTGATTGCAGTGATTTTGACAAATGCTTTTGTTTATCCCATCAATGAGCAGGCACTTGTACTTGGCATTTGTGCATAGATTGCCTTAATTATATTATTTTGTTACTACATTTTCATCTTAAATTTTGCATTAAAATTAATAGCGTACTATGGCAAACTTTATAGGTGAAAGTTATTGTGAGCCTTTGGTCTGAAATGTAATTATGTTGTCAAGTTGAAAGAAACCTTTGAACCAAAGTAACAGCCATTTTGTTAGTTAATATAACTTTGTTTAAAGATTTTTTATTTATTTATTTGAGAGAAATGGAAGAGTGTATGAGCAGGGGGGAGGGGCCGAAGGAGAGGGAGAAGCAGGCTCCCTGCTGAGTGCAGAGACCCATGTGGGACTGGATCCCAGGACCCTGAGATCATAACCTGAGCTGAAGACAGATGCTTAACCAACTTAGCCACCCAAATGCCCCTAGTTAATATAACTTTAATTCTTTAAGAAATTTTAATCAGCTATAACTTGGAATTTCTTTAATTTTCTGTATGTGCAAAAATGTAACCAATAATTATAAAACTATAGAGATAACATATTGATATGCAACGATTAAAAACGAGTGAATTCTAAATTTATTGCCATAATTGTATTAAAGGAGTTTTAAAAGCATTATTCATTTATTTGAAGTTTCTTTCATTTTTACTATCTTTAAACAAGTTTAATAAATACATAAAATTAATTATGTGTTAAATGGCAGCAGTAATTTTTAAACACTGTTTTATTTTTATTTATTTATCTTACATTAAGGATCCATATGACTAATTTCATAGTCCTTCTCATAGAAATATATCTGCTTTGCTTTGCAAAATAAAGCAGATAACACTGATGTCAAAACTCCTTATGACAGAAAGGCATTGTCTTAAGCAGTTTTTGTTACAGGCATTTAAACAACAGCACACAGGACACAAAAATAATAACATAAATTATTATACAATTTACATAAAATATAATTTAATATGGAGCTTTGGCTAAATGTCTTATAGGGGATTCTGGTAAGCAACTAATTCATAAATTACAAAGAACAATTTATTTCCAAAGTTCTTAAATATATAAACCTATTTATGAACAATGACTTTAGTTCAAAGAAACATAATTTTCACTGGCCTTTTCTTGTTCTACTCAGACCATTCCCAAATGTTAGGTTGGTCCCATGACTTATGTACCATTAGCAATAGGTGAATATATTCTTAATATGAATCTATGACAGAGATGTGAAAATAATACAAAATGTAGTTTCAACCAAGTTATTAAAATCCACAATACAAAAACTTTTGTTTACCTATTTTTTTAACAGAGTAGAAAAACCTTTTCTTTGAAGCCTATTACTTGCTGCCCATAGAACACTGCCAGTAAATGTAGCTGCCATTATCCAAACCTTATCCTAAACCAGGAACGGTTTGGCTCTGAAGTTTTCAGACAGTACAAAACATCCATTCTGTAATACTTACACTGAATTGTTTCAGTACAGTTTTTTTCTAGATGTATCTAAGCATTTTTTTTTATCATCCCCCCTTTTTTTTGGTAATAAAACAAGAAGTATGATCACAGGTGATTAGATGATGTTATTTGTCCAAAGCAAAATGACAAAGAGGAAAGTAACTCAAACTTCACCCTCACCAGGACCCGCTACTTATATTTTGAGGCTCCACACAAAATGAAAATTGTTTAAAAATCTGGCAAAAACTGTTAGTAAGCGTAGTAACCATATAAAATATTTCCTTTCTTCCATGATCTTTCTCACTCTCAACTTGCCACAATGTTTTAAATTGCTATGTAATATTGTCCTAACTTAAAAAAAAAGGTAAATTATTATCATGCTTTTACCATTTATCATTATAGTATGGAATGCCATTTTTGAATACAAATATCAGAGCACTTAGTTCACATGGAATCACCTAAATTACACAGTGTATATTTCTTGGTTCATTCATCAATGGCATCTCAATCTGGCTAGATGAGACAACCACAAGCTAGATTTAGAAGACTGAAGGACGAACAGACTCTTTTCGGGCACAGGACATGCCGAAGGAGTGTTCCCTTGAGCTTGGGAACATTTGTGAGGTGAGTGCAGACTCACACAGGGGCCTCAGGACACTCTCTCACTGACTCTCTCATAGGACAAGCTTGGGCCTGATGGGTGACCCATTGTGTTCTAGCTGGGGGCATGGAAGCCAAGTATCATTCTTTCTTATGGACCCTCTGTCCCCACTCCACTGTGGCTGGGCAACCTCAAGGACATTGCAACCACCTGACCCTAATCCTCCCCATCCCAATGAGAGTAGAAGACGAGGGGTTTCTCGGTGGGCGCAGGGGCAGGGAGGGGGAGTACAGGCAGGGACAGTTGGCCAAAGAGAGAGTGAAGAGGTGAACAACCCATCCAGATAGATGAAGAGGTAACAAGAAGAATGACCATGGTTGAGTTGAAGTTTTAAGACCTTGGAACATGCTCTGTTATTACAATAGACATCGTTTAGAAAACACGAATTCAACATAAAATTAATAATTTAAAGCCAGTGACTGCAGAGTATTAAACCCCAAATATGTAACCCTCCTGGTCCCATGTGACTATGCTATTCATACATGTATAAAACCAGACCTGAGCATGGCATTGTGAAATTAGGAGCACATTGGAAGAAACTGACCAACATTGCAGTTTGTTACAGAGATAAATATTAAAAGAAGCAACATAGATGCCTAGA
>NC_048220.1:132660304-132681240 GCF_002007445.2 Ailuropoda melanoleuca
TACAGGTTGAGGACTTTCATTAGAATTTTACATACTCAGATTCTGTATTCTATTACCAGAGTCACAATAGCAACTAATTTTGGATATGGGGATTTATACCACTTTTCCATAATTTAAGACCTTGTTTTTCTTGCTTTATTGCTTAAGAAGCTTCCTATATTGTGTCATGACTACAGTCTGTGTTTTCCAGCACTCTACCTGCTATAGTCTTATCACTGCCCATTGATAGAGAGAAGTGGTCATCACTGAAGCCATCCTGAGCGAGACTGAATTTAATTCCTGGTTGTGTGTCCCCCATCCTCCACAAGAATGATTTATCTGATTTTCTTGGAGATTCTGTAAGCTACCCCGATATCCTGAAAACATTCCTTTTGCTTAACCCTTAAAAAAATTATACAAAATAATGGCTTCTTAAGGCATTATTTCAGAACTAAGAATCTTAAGGCTGAAAACTTTCCCACTGTGTGTGTGTGTGTGTGTGTGTGTGTGTGTGTGTGTGAGCGTGCATGTGTGTATGCAGTTGCCTTGGTTCTCTGTTTACTTTTAAACCAAGCAATAAGAAATTCAACTTCCAAGCATTGTTTTTGTATATCATCCATTAAAAATGCTCATGGAGTGGTGAAAATTGTGGGTACAATACAGCTGCATATTATAAAAATATAATCTTTATAAGTCACGTCAATAGTCCATATATATTTATGAAATGTTATAATAAAGCAGTATGTAAGCAACATTTTCAGTTCCTTTCCTATTGAACTGTCAAAGTTATGGAATGAAAAGTCAATGTTCCTCTAAAAAGGGAAGAATTCTGAGACTTTATGCTATCCAGCTTGTAAATTCTGATTTTCAGATGTATTTTCTATGCATTATTAGAAAAGCCTTACTCAGTGACTATACATCACTGAGAGCTTAGAGAGAGAACATGAATGGGGGGAGGAGCATAGGAAGAGAATCTTCAAACAGACTCCCCACTGAGCAAGGAGCCTGACATGGAGATGGATCTCAAGAACCATGAGATTAGGACCTGAGCTGAAACCAAGAGTCAAACACTTAACTGACTGAGCCACCCAGGTGCCCCTACTTTCACTACATTTAATCGGTTATTAAGTTACTCTAAAGTAGTAAGGAGGGCACATATTGCATGGTGCACTGGGTGTTATACACAACTAATGAATCATCAAACTTTACATTGGAAACCGGGAATGTAATGTATGGTGACTAACATAATATAATTAAAAAAATTAAAAAAATAAAAATTAAAAATATAGAAAATTCAAGCATTTAGTATACATTTATTGAATATATATACTTGGTTAGGCACTAATGGCAGGGCTGAGAGAAAAAATTATACAAAATCTACTGTGTCCCTTCAAAGAATGAGCAATTNAATGTAATGTATGGTGACTAACATAATATAATAAAAAAAATTAAAAAAATAAAAATAAAAAATATAGAAAATTCAAGCATTTAGTATACATTTATTGAATATATATACTTGGTTAGGCACTAATGGCAGGGCTGAGAGAAAAAATTATACAAAATCTACTGTGTCCCTTCAAAGAATGAGCAATTAACTGAGAGAATCCTCTAACAATGTCAGCTGGAATGTAAATTGGTGCAGCCACTGTGAAAAAGAGATGGAGGTTCCCCCAAAATTAAAAATAGAAATTCCATAGTATCTAATAATTCCTTTACTGAATATTTACCCAAAGAAAACTAAAACACGAATTCAAAAAGATACATGTACCCCTATGTATATTGCAGCATTATTTACAATAGCCAATATATGGAAGCAGGCCAAGGTCCATTGATAGAAAAAGAAGAGTGATATATATATATATATATAGATAGATAGATAGATAGATAGATATAGATATAGATATATAGATATATAAATATACATATATATTTATATATATTTATATATAAATATACATGTATATAATATGTAGATATTATATACACAAAATAGAATATTACTCAGACATAAAAAAGGGTTTCTTGCCATTTGTGACAACATGAATGGACTTAAAGGGTATTATGCTAAGTAAAATAAATCAGACAAAGAAAGACAAACATCATATAATTTCACTAATATGTGGAATCTAAAATAAAACAAAACAGATAAACAAAAAAGCAGAATCAGACCCATAAATACAAAGAACAAACTGATGGTTGTCAGAGGGGGGTGGGCATGGGGATGGGCAAAATGGGTGAAGGAAATGGGAGATACAGGCTTCCAGTGATGGAATAAGTCACAGGAATAAAAGGTACAGCATAGGGAATATAGTTAATGGTATCCTAATAGTGTTGCATGGTGACAGATGGTAGTTACACTTCTGGTGAGAAAAGCATATGTATAGACTTATTGAATCACCATGTTGTACATCTGAAACTAATGTAATATTGTATCAACTATACTGAAATTAAAAAAAAAAAAAGGATAGAGACAGGGAGTTGAAGAAATAGACATTGAGTGAGAGCAAGAAAGAGTGAAAAAGGGGAAGAGAGTTTGTGTGTGTGTGCACGTGTGCATCAGATGTCTACACATATGTAAATGTTTGAGGAGCAGATTGAAGTGTTTTAGGAAAAAGGGATTAGAAAACGAGATAGGTATAATTCATAAAATTTATTATGTTGATCCTGCATGTTCTATGCAAGAGTCAGTAATTTCTTTTAAAGGGCTGTATAGTAAGTGTAAGTTTTGTTTTAGTGGGCACCAACTCTTCCTTTGCAACCCAAAAGCAGCCCTAAACAGATTACCTTGGGTGTCTCCTATGTGGGTAACCACTCTCCTCCCCTACGGCGAGCACTGATACATGTTCTCCACCCCTACAGGTTTATCTTCTGCAGAATGCCATATAAATATGAAGTTTTGGGGTCCAACATTCCATTTTGCAAAACATTTAAGATGCATCCCTATTGCTATATGAATAGATAATTTGTTCCTTTGATTTTAGGGTAGTATTCCATTGGTCCAGTGATTCACAGTTTACCTTTTCATATGTATAAATCAATCTTGAGTTTTCAGTTTCTGGTGATAATGATTAAACCGCTGTAAGCATGGTTTTGTGTGAATCTGTTTTCCCGTGACTTTAGTAAAGACTTAGAAGTATAGTTGCTTAGTCAAGTGATAAATACATGTTCAACCTCAAAATAATTTCTCAAAATGTTTTGCAAGTAGCTGCATCATTTTGCATTAGCACAAGCAATAAATGAGAATTTCTGTTGCCCTATTCCTTGTCATTTGCTGTGGTCAGGTTGTTGTTGTTGTTTTCAGCTATTCGCATACATGTATAGTGGTAGCACATTGTGGTTTTGATTTGCATCTTCCTCAAGACTAATGATGCCAAGGACTTTTTATATGTTTAATTACTAAACACTTACCATTTCCCTTATTTGTCAAAGTGCTTGTTTATGGTTTTTTGGCCATTTTAAAAATTGGGTTGTTTTCTAATTGTTGAGTGTTAAAGTTTTAAATTATTAGAAACTTAAAGATTTAGTACTCTAGTTTATTAAAAAATATATAAATAGAAGGCACACAAATGAGGAGATAAATAAGTTTCTATAAAGTGCTTTACGCGTAATATGTGCTTTACATCACATTTTAGGTAGTTTAATCTCCAACAGTATGTTTCTAGCATTTTTGCTTTTTTTGAAGAGCAGATGACCAAACTATGTGTACCTATCATACATTGAGTTTGTGGTCTTAAGAAAGACTCATTATCTATTATTAGCTCTTTAAAACTTAAATTTTGTAGCTCTTCTTACCATACATCTGCTAAAAAGAGAATTTTGTGTGTGTGTCTGTATATGTGTATTGAATAATATATATATATGAATATATATATATAAGTTTCTATAAAGTGCTTTACGCATAATATATGTTCAGGGCACATTATCTGTTGCTATTGACGTTCCATTCAGGGGAAACAGGTTATGCCTTTACATATATATATATATATATNCATAACCTGTTTCCCCTGAATGGAACGTCAATAGCAACAGATAATGTGCCCTGAACATATATTATGCGTAAAGCACTTTATAGAAACTTATATATATATATTCATATATATATATTATTCAATACACATATACAGACACACACACAAAATTCTCTTTTTAGCAGATGTATGGTAAGAAGAGCTACAAAATTTAAGTTTTAAAGATCTAATAATAGATAATGAGTCTTTCTTAAGACCACAAACTCAATGTATGATAGGTACACATAGTTTGGTCATTTGCTCTTCAAAAAAAGCAAAAATGCTAGAAACATACTGTTGGAGATTAAACTAACTAAACTGTGATGTTGATTTTAGAGGGCTAGGATTACAGTCTTTACTTCAACTATCAGAAAAGACATATTGGAAAATAACCACTTTTTTGGGGGGTGAACAGATAAGCATTTTTCTTCTTCATGATCCACCTGGTAGAAAGAAATACAAAATTATGAGATAGATTTAATTATAAAGGCAAGTGTACTTTTACCCTTGAAGAGCTGTTCTCTTAATATATTATTCTCTTTGGCTCAAAACTAAAACTTTTTATAATAAGACACTTCCATCTGTCCATTTGACTGTATCCTATCAATGGGAAAATGGGCAATTTGTTTCTCATGTGACTATGATGATCTATCTTTAGTGCCCTGTTTTCTGCCCTGTGGAGATGAACACATTTTGTGACTGAAGAATGATGGAGATTCCTTAAGCAGTGACCAACATTAACACTTGTTTCTCCTATCTCCCCAACAATGAAGGAATAATAGACTGGAATTGAATGGCCATACTTAACTCCAGGGTATAATCTATGGGATTGCTACCCAAAGATCTGGGTCATTTATCTTTATATGGTATTCTCTATCAATTTGTAGTATATTAACTCTCATTTTATGGTGAGAATTTTATTCCATTATTTTAAAAAATGTTTTAGATAAGATAAAATTGTACGAAATGTTTGAGCCATTTATATGGATAGCGGATATAAAACTTTATTTCCAAATACTTTTAGGACATAAAAATTTCCAATCAGAGGATAATTTTATACAAACTCTACAAAATGAATTGAAGTTCTAAGTCCTCATTTAAACTGGTAAAATAATGTTGATAAAAATGCATTTTGAGAATGCATAGGTGTTCATTTATCCTTTACTTCAGTTATGCCATTTGTATTTTCCTCATTCATTCACAAATTCATGTATTCATTCCAAAATGTTTTCATTCTTTCACTTTAAAATGCCTATAATGGATGCATTAAGAGCAAGAAATTTTATGGAAAAATGAATAGAGTCAATGATGACATAGATTATTTGATTTAATTAAAAAAAAAAGCCCCATGGTAACAGTAGTTGCTTTACATTGTATAAAACCTAAAAAAAAAAAAAAAAGTTTGGGATTTTACAAAATACCAAACTGTTTTTAAGATTTATTTATTCATTTTAGAGAAAGAGAGAGAAAGGGGGGAGAAGAGAGATAGAAAGAGACAGGGAGGGAAGGGCAGAGGGAGAGGGAGAGAGAATCCTAAGCTGACTCCATGCTGAGCACAAGCCTGATGTGGGGCTCGATCCCATGCCTTGAGATCATGGCCTGAGCTGAAACCAAGAGTTGGCTGCTTAACTGACTACACGACCCAGACACCCCTCAAACTGTTTTTAAAATGGAAATAAATGCGATGTATGTGTCTACCTAATTTTTTCCCCTAAATACATTTAGGTTTTAAATCAAATGATTTCTCAAAGAAAATGTTAGCAACAAAAAATTTTAAGAGTTTGATATTCACATTTGAAAGAAAAAGAAGAAACCTAAGGAAATTAAATTCTTTTTTTTTTTAAGATTTTATTTATTTATTCGACAGAGATAGAGACAGCCAGCNGAAAGAAGAAACCTAAGGAAATTAAATTCTTTTTTTTTTTTTAAGATTTTATTTATTTATTCGACAGAGATAGAGACAGCCAGCAAGAGAGGGAANAAAGAAGAAACCTAAGGAAATTAAATTCTTTTTTTTTTTAAGATTTTATTTATTTATTCGACAGAGATAGAGACAGCCAGCAAGAGAGGGAACACAGGCAGGGGGAGTGGGAGAGGAAGAAGCAGCCTCCTAGCGGAGGAGCCTGATGTGTGGCTCGACCCCATAACGCCGGGATCATGCCCTGAGATGAAGGCAGACGCTTAACCGCTGTGCCACCCAGGCGCCCCGGAAATTAAATTCTATTCTCCCAAAACTCAATGTATGAAAATCCATGTTTGAACCTGGGTCCCATAATTTCCAATAAAGTTACATAATAAATGCTATTATTAACATGCTGCTTTTTAAGTTTTCTTATAAGCTTAAATTATTTCCTCTGTTACTTTAGATTATGGATATTCAAATTTTTTTCATTTAATAACACAGAATTTATGTGTGTTTAAGTTAGAGGTGGGTTTACATAAGCTTAGTTTACCCTGATATTAAAAATCAATTACCAAATTATTAGGAGGAAAATTTATTTAGAATAAGAATTTGTAAAATCCTGAAGTAATTAAAAAATTACAAGAGATCTTTAACTTGCCTTCATATGTTCATTTTTCCCCCAAGAATTTTGCAAGCTATAAACAGTTTGGAGGCAGGTTTTGTAGAGAGGCAATTTACTTCATAGGAATTATTATTAATGGTTAACATTTGTTTCGTCTAAAATATTATCTAATTAAAAAAATTCTCTGGCCTACTAATGACATGTTAAACATTTTGCTTGATGTACATCATTAGGTCTTTGAGGCTTCAGAATGACACAAATAAAATTGTCTTCTCAATATTTTGTAAGGAGGGCTGCTTCACAAGTTTTATTATCTTTGCTCCATTTTTGACATCACCATCTTAACTGTGATAATTAGACTAGAAACATTACCACCAGGTATGTTTTTTGTTGTTGTCCTTGTTGCTTTTATTAAGTAGGCTCCACACCCAGCATGGAACCCAACACTGGCCAACCTCACCACCCTGAGATTGATACCTGAGCTGAGATCAAGAGTCAGACCCCTAACCGACTGAGCCACCCATGCACCCCAACACCAAGAATGTTTATTCTGTCATACTCTCAAGGGTCTTGAACATGATTTATTTTGTTATATTATGAAAATTCTAAAAAGGAATTGTTAACTATATATCCTGGATAATAACTCTTGCCTAACCATTGATGCGGACATGTAGAATATATGTATATATACAGAATATATATGTATATAAATTATATGTGTGTGTGTATATATATATATATATATATATATAATTATGTGTGTGTATACACAGAAAGAGAGAGAGAGAGATGTTCAGTGACTCTAATTTACTGGAGGTTTTTGGTTAAGTATGGCTAAATATAGAACTGATGAGGACCTTACAGTATTTGTTACAAGCAAGAGTGTTAATAACATACACCCGTTTTTCCTATTTGAATTCTGAACTGTTCAAGATAAACATAGAAGGAAGACATAGTGAAACCAGAATGTGCGTTTTATAGCTTGTGGATTTGTTAGCCTTGGTGCTTAGCAACAAGAACTTCTTTCACTGCTTCCCAGCATGCAGCCGCCATACTAGTCAGTTACATATGGAGCTTTACTGCTAAATTTACAACATGGCAGAAGGCAGATCAGAACTCATGCTCACTGCAGGCTGAGACATCCTAAAGAGGAAAAAGGAAGCGGGGGTAATATCACCAATCATGTTAAACACTCACACCACCTCTTTAAGGAAAAAGTGAATGGGGGACAGGAGTACTATGCTAAGAGATATTTAGATGTTTTTCTATATGGAGTGGGATATATCCTTTTCAATCTAGATCCAGAGGAAAAGCAAACAAGGATGACAGGCAGAGAAAACCCATACATGTGGAGGTCCCAGAATTGTCATTTATTATTTTTTAAAGAAATTCCTTGTTTTAGGCCAGAGGAATGCTAAGCTAATAAATATTATTGAGGAGAAGGACATTAGAAACTTGAGTATTGAGAAAAGGCATTGCTCCATGTGACAGAGGTGTGAATCTATTGTGAGAATTATAAGAATATTTTTATAGATTATGTCTTCCATATTTTTAGAGTCTGGAGCTACCCTCATGGGCCTCAGTTTTGAAAAATGACCTCAAATTATTTTATTTAATTAAGAAATTCAAATGGTAACATTTTTTTCCTCATGGGACAAAACTCTTTTTCTTTGGAGAGAAGAAAAAATGATACAATGTCAAGAATAAATTCTCCAAGTTACTAACCAGCAATAACCAGTGAATTTTGACTAAAATATTAAGATATAAGTAATAATAATTTAATATGTCAACTAAATAATTATATTAAAATTAATGTCCTTATGGCTTCATAAATTAACATTCTCAATTCTCCTCTAAGGATTTATTTTATATATTCTCCAACTTCCTATTTTCCTCAAGTTTTCAGAAGACATTCAAATACATCACATTATTAAAGGGAAGCAAAAAACAAATGTTTTAGCTAATCGAATTAAAAATACAATTGAATGAGTAGAGTTTTATTGAACAATTTTTTAAAGGTTTTATTTTATTTATTTGACAGAGAGAGAGAGAGCCAGTGAGAGAGGGAACACAAGCAGGGGGAGTGGGAGAGGAAGAAGCAGGCTTCCAGTGGATGAGCCTGATGCGGGGCTCGATCCTATAACGCCGGGATCACGCCCTGAGCCAAAGGCAGACACTTAACAACTGAGCCACCCAGGTGCCCCTGAACAATTTTTGATAAATCGAACTCCTATTTTTACACATGAATGTTTTCATGTACTGTTTTCTGAATAGTGATTTTTTTTTAAACAACATGGAATATTTGGGTTAAATGGTCCCAAGGATACCAATTATTCAACAGTACACAAGTATGAAATGATTTTGGTGAGTCACACACACTCTGATAACTATATCAGGAGGCTTGAGAAAGCAGAGTTATCAGAATGAGGAGCATTTTGACCGCTGAGGAGACTATAGAAACATTAAAGTACATAACCCACCATCAAAGATTTATGAGTAAGAGATTTATATTCATTTTGTTTTAATTAGAGCAAACAACTTGCCTGTGGGGTGTCTACACTCAGAATGAGTTTGACATCACAACACAGTTTATGTTCTCTAAGGAAAAATTAAAGAAAAGGAAAGGATTTTCTTTCTGAGGCTCGGAATTACAAACAAAAGAGCCCAATTTACTTTGGGTTCTCAGTAGCATATTTACGTCTCCAGGGCCTATCATACCTCACCATTTCTGCATTCTAAGAAGGAAAGATTATGGTTCAAAAGTTCACATTTGTACCGCTTTTGCAATTTTTCTTTAGATCTAAGGTGTAAAACTCATTTAAAATAAAAGTTTACTAAAAAACAAGTTTACATTTGCCACCTGCTAGAATGAACTGCTAAAGGGAAGACACTACAATGTGGAACATAACTGTGCAAGGTAAACATTTTCAAACACATCAGATCTTTTTTAAATTCACTTATTAAATGGATGTCATGGAAGAATCATTTTTGTTTTAAATTCTCTAAAAATCAAAATAGCTTTTGGATATAGGAACATTTACTCCTTCCTATATAAACCAAATTAAATATTCTATGTATGTATAATGTATTTTGTCTATGCATATCTTAGATGAACCTGTCTGTATTGCTCATATAATCAATACTGAATTATTTTAGGATAAATAAATCTTTTCCTGATTTTTAATCTATTAATATTTAATATTTAATCTATCATATCTTTATGATAAAAGTTGGATGACAGTACACCTAAACTGAAAGAATTACAGAATAAGCTGAATTTACAACTTTTGCCCAAACATTAAAAAAATACAATTGACTGTAATCAAAACCATTATCTGTCATTGGCATTTACTTCTTCAAGATCCTAACTTGATACAAAATGTAGACATAAAAAGCCTATATTTATCCTATTAAGTGCTATCAACATGTTTCTTAATTTCACTTGAACATTTTTTGCTGTAAAATTATGTAATGTCCCACCACAGATAGGATGTCCACTAACATACGTTCCCATGCCTTCCTTCCTTTCTTCCTTTCTTTCTTTTCTTTGTTTCTTTCCTTTCTTTCTTTCCTTTTTCTTTTTACCCAAGTCTTCTCTGGAGGCTAAGTTCCAGTATTTGGCTTACAGAAATGTTCACCTACAGTAATTCCAAAGATTTTATCAGAAAAGACGGGGGGCGGGGGGGAGTGCCTGGGTGGCTCAGTCGTTAAGTGTCTGCCTTAGGCTCAGGTCATGATCCCAGCATTCTGGGATCAACCCCTCATCAGGCGGGCTCCCTGCTCAGTGGGAAGCCTGCTTCTCCCTCTCCCACTCCCTCTGCTTGCATTCCCTCTCTTCGCTGCCTCTCTCTGTGTCAAATAAATAAATAAAATCCTTTAAAAAAATGTTCCCTAAAATTGAGTTGGATGAAATTAAGAAAGAAAGAAAGAAGGAAGGAAGGAAGGAAGGAAGGAAGGAAGGAAGGAAGGAAGGGAAGAAAGAAAGAAAGAAAGAGGAAAGAAAGAAAGAAAGAAAAAAAGAAAGAAAGAAAAGAAGGAAAGAAAGAAAGAACAGAGAGGGGTACCTGGGTAGCACAGCCAGTTGAGTGTCCCACTCTTGGTTTCAACTCAGGTCGTGATTGCACCCTCCTGAGATTGAGACCCCCCACCATGGGCTCTGTGCTCAGTGTGGAGTTTCCTTGAGATTCTCTCTCCCTCTCCCTCCAGCTCATGCTTGCTCTCTCTAAAATAAATAAATAAATAACTCTTAAAGAAAAAAAGAGAATTTTGACTACTAAAAGTCTCTTCATGGTTATATTTACATCTATTTTTTTAAAAGATTTTATTTATTTATTTGACAGAGATAGAGACAGCCAGTGAGAGAGGGAACACAAGCAAGGGGAGTGGGAGGAAGAAGCAGGCTCCCAGGGGAGGAGCCTGATGTGGGGCTTGATCCCAGAATGCCTGGATCATGCCCTGAGCCGAAGGCAGAGGCTTAACGACTGAGCCACCCAGGCGCCCTACATCTATTTGTTAAACACAAGGGAGAGCAAAGATTGAACTTGAAAAAAATAAGCTTTCACCTAGGAACATGATAAAGTTTAAACTTTGCCAATTCTAACTCTATGACCTTGGGAATACCAGTTATATAGATTCTTAGTTTCCTGGTTTCTTTATACAATGAAGAAAACAATAATAAATATCTCATAATTTTTTTTTGAAGATGTAAAACACTGGAAATATTGCCTGGCATAGTGTAACTATTATGTGTGTTAGTTTTCATTATTATTATTTATTCATATTTTTCCTGCTTTGAATTATATAATCGTGTCTCATTTTCTTCATAATGTCATAGGGTGTACATCCAGATACGTTTCACAACAAATGCTGCAGTAAATAGCTATACATTCAACCTCACATTTTATCACATGAATTTCTCCATAGTTTTCTGTACTCAATAGCTTAAGCTAAGTCACATCCTGTTTTATTTGGTTATGAAACAGTCTCCTGCCTTATTTCCTAGATACTATCATTTATCCACTCTTATCTCACTTTTGTGATGATGGTTGCATATTTTGCAAAAGAATAAATTTGATTGTGCCATTTTCTTGCTCAAAATAGTTCACTGAATTATCAGGTTAAATTTAAAATTTATTTATGACATCCAGGTTTTCAAACTCCTATCTAATGAATGTTCTTAGATCTAGCCCCTATAGGAGCCCCGAATTTTTCACCAGAGTGTATTATATCCTTCAATCTGTGTTTCTAGTGCTCTCTATATATTTCTGTAGTAGTGATTGTCCTATATATTCTGATCTATTTTAACTACCCATTCTGCTGGACTCTAAACATACTCATCTTTGTATCTTCAGCTAATAGTAAAAAGATAGGTAACAATAGGGTTCTCTAAAACCATGGTTAGTTTAACATTGTGATGACAACTATGCTTTTGTTAATTTAGAAGTTCAAAATATGGAGTTTGAGAAAAATGAATAGAATAAATTATTAAAACTGTAAAATTTTGGTGAAATTCTATTTTTATTACCCTTAAAAACTTTTGTTTTTTCTTATGAAAATTTTGGGCAACTGTGGTAATGTCTGGTCATGGATCTCACAGTAAGATAAGACTTTTATATTTTCTAGAATTAGTTAACTTTTTAAAGGAAAAAGAAATAATTCATTAAATAGTGACTGAACTGAAATTTTGTTTTGATTTTCCATTTGATATTTTAATAAAATGTTCCCCTTCACATGGTAATTTTATTTTATTTTATTTATTTTTTTAAAAGATTTTATTTTTTTATTTGACAAGAGAGAGACAGCCAGTAAGAGAAGGAACACAGGCAGGGGGAGTATGAGAGGAAGCAGGCTCCCAGTGGAGGAGCCTGATGTGGGGCTCGATCCCAGGATTCCGGGATCATGCCCTGAGCTGAAGGCAGACGTTTAATGACTGAGCCACCCAGGTGCCCCCACATGGTAATTTTTAAATAGATATTTCCATTCACTGGATTTTTCCATTCTCATAAATTTTTTTATCAACTAATATTACTTCCTCTATTATGGTAAAATATATAGCATAAAATTTACCATCTTAATGTTTATTTTAATTTAGATTCAATTAATTAACATAAGATGCATTAGTTTCACAGGTAGAGTTCAGTGATTCATCAATCTTATATAATACCGAGTGCTCATTACATCAGGTGCCTCCTTAACATCCATCACCCAGCAACCCCATCCACCCACCCTCCTCCCCTCCAGCAACCCTCAGTTTGTTTCCTATGATTAAGAGTCTCTTATGGTATATCTCCCTCTCTAATTTCATCTTGATTTATTTTTTCCTCACTTACCCTATGATCCTCTGTTTTATTTCTTAAATTCCACATGTGGGTGAGATCATATGATAATTGTCTTTCTCTGCTTGACTTATTTTGCTTAGCGTAATACCCTCTAGTTCCATTCATGTTGTTGCAAATGGCAAGATTTCTTTCTTTCTTTCTTTCTTTCTTTCTTTCTTTCTTTCTTTCTTTCTTTCTTTCTTCCTTCCTTCCTTCCTTCCTTCTTTCTTTTTTTGATGTCTTAGTATTCCATTGTGTATATATACCACATCTTCTTTATCCATTCATCTTGATGGACATGTGGGCTCTTTCCATAGTTTGGCTATTGTGGACANTTGATGTCTTAGTATTCCATTGTGTATACATACCACATCTTCTTTATCCATTCATCTTGATGGACATGTGGGCTCTTTCCATAGTTTGGCTATTGTGGACATTGCTGCTGTTAACATTGGGGTGCAGGTGCCCCTTCAGATCACTACATTTATATCTTTGGGGTAGATACCCAGTAGTGCAATTTCTGGGTCATATGGTAGGTCTATTTTCAACTTTTTGAGGAGCCTCCATACTGTTTTCCAGAGGGGCTGTTCCAGCTTGCCTTCCCACAGTGCACGAGGGCTTTCCCTTTCTCCACATCCTCACAAACATCTGTTGTTTACTGACATTAATTTTAGCTATTCTGACTGGTGTGATGTGTTATCTCATTGGGGTTTTGATTTGTATTTCCCTGACATTGAGTGATATGGAGCATCTTTACATGTGTCTGTTGGCCATTTGTATGTCTTCTTTGGAGAAATGTCTGTTCATGTCTTCTGCCCATTTCATGATTGGATTATTTGTTCTTTGGGTGTTGAGTTTGATAGGTTTTTTTATATATCTTGGATACTAGGCCTTTAGCGGATACGTCATTTGCAAATATCTTCTCCTATTTTGTCAATCGTCTTTTGGTTTTGTCCACTATTTCCTTTGCTGTGCAAAAGCTTTCTATATTGATGAAGTCCTAATAATTCACTTTGCCTTTGTTTCCCTTGCTTTTGGAGACGTGTCTAGCAAGAAGTCGCTGTGGTGGAGATCAAAGAGGCTACTGTCTGTGTTCTCCTCTAGGATTTTGATGGATTCCTGTCTCACATTTAGGTCTTTCATCCAGATCTATTTTTGGTTATGTTGTAAGGAAATGGTCCAGTTTCATTCTTCTACGTGTGGCTGTCCAATTTTCCCAACACCATTTGTTGAAGAGACTATTTTTTCTACCATCTTAATGGTTTTTGAGTGAGGAGTTTCACAATGTTACTTTTGAATCAACTTTAAACAATTTTATAATGCAAATGACTGTGATATACATTTAATAACATATTTTGTTTAAGATATTACTTTGGACACATTTTCATTATTGAAACATATATTAAAAATACATACTTTAGAAACACTGCAATCAAACCGAGTTTATACAAAAGTTTATGGGACAGTTTCATTTCTCTGAACCAGGATTTAAAAGCATTACCTAATAAGCAAAGTATAGTATTTTTAAAACACGAAGAACTGAATTTGAACATAAATATAAGCAGCTTTATTTAAAAAAAAAGGCACATAGAAAGGTAAAATAAATTAGAAAATTGTAGCATTTGTATTTCCATTTTGAAATTGTGACTGTGATAGGCTGTATGCAATTAACTTAGCTTATGAGATCGGTATTTTATATTTCTGATTCAGTTTTATCACTTTACTTTCTATCTGTAAATCTCAGAATTAAGTAACACTTTAGAAGACATGAAGTACTTCTCTATTCAAAGTTTAAAAAAATAAAAATAAATAAAAACTTCTGTTTCCAATCATGTTCAGCATAGTTGAAATTATGGTTGACAAATTCAATGACTTCTAGTTAATCAGATGGACTAGAAATCACATTTGGAAATAGTCTAAACACATCTTCCATAAATGTCAGAATAGCCTACATCAGCAGCATTTTACGTAAATATTTGTATGAGTATGAGTCTCAAGACAGGCAGTGATTATGTGGTATTCAGAATAATGGTCCTTTAAAGGTGTCTATAGTCTAACCCCTAGAAACTGTGAATACCTTACATTAAGTGCAAAGGAGATTTTGCAGGTGTTTTTAAAGTTATTGAGGATTTTTTCTCAATTTATTTAAATTCAATTAGCCAACATATAGTACATCATTAGTTTCAGATGTAGAGTTCAGTAATTCATCAGTTGCATATAGCATCCAGTGCTCATCATATCAGGTGCCCTCCTTAATGCCTGTTACTGAGTTTAAAATAGGAAGATAATCCTGGATTATATGGGTGGGCCTAATCTAGTCATATGAGTGTTTTCTCAGATAATTTTCTCCTGTTGAAGGCAAAGAGTGCAGCAGAAGAGCAGTCAGAGATATTCAAATCATAAAAGAGTCTCAACATGCCAAGACATTTGAAGCATGAGAGAGATCTAACATGCTGGATGTGAAATGTGGTGGCCTGTGTGCAAAAACTATAGAGAGCCAAAATCTCCAGGAGCTAGGGGGAGCCCACCGCTAACATCTGGCAAAGACACAGAAACTCATTTCTACAGCAGCAAAGAACCAGATTAGGCCAACAAGCTGAATAAATTTGCAAGCAGATTCTGCCCAGAGCCTGATGATAAGAACCCACCACCAACACTTTAATTTCAGCTTTGAGAAACCTGGAGCCGAGAAACGTGCAAGGCAACCTGACTTCTCACCAACGAGAATGTGAGCTAGTAAATGGGTGTTGGCGTTAAACTGTTAACATGGCACACATATTTTTATGGTAGCAAAAGTGAACTAAAACAGAACACTGTGGGGATTTTCACCAATTTGCTAAACTTCTACGTTCCGCATTTCCCTCAACACTGTGATGGGAACAATACGAACATATATGAGACCAATTTTTATCTGAGCAAGAGGAAAAACATAAAGCTGATAGATTCTTGGGAGTTTGAAGAGAAAGTAGTATATGTCATAAAATATTATTTTATTATAACTATTAAAGTATGGTGCTTCGCTTTATTTTCGGAAGGGGAAGCCAAAAATCTAGGCACATTTGTGAATTTTTTCATCCAAATAGCTCCTTCTCTTTCTATGAGTGTGAGCAAGACTTCTATCCATGGAAAACTTATTGAACAACTAGTCAAAGGAAGGCAATTGTCTGGAGCAGTGTTCATGAACTGGTAAGCTGAGATTTCATAGACTGGACCTTGTGTACTAATACGTTTGTAAGTGTATTAGTTTACTCAATTGAAAGGTAAATTAAAAGAATGTTCTGCATGGCTACTTTTGAGAATGAAGAGTGACTGTACCTTTTGTAGAATCAGGTGCTTCTCATCAATGTTCTCTCCTACACTTACAAATCAGCTTCTGAACGGTATAATTTCATCTGAAGGTAGACTCTGATAAATATACACACTAAAAACTATAAGTCAACTATGAAAATAACAAACAAAAATCTAAATCTAATACCCAAAAAAAGAAAAAAAATGGAATCAACATGAGAAAAGCAAAAAAAAAAAAAAAAAGTAAAAATTTGTACCGTAAGAATCGTATGCCATAACAGAAAATAGTGAGATATTCAAGATGTTCAACTTAAACCCAACCATGTAAGTAATACAATTAAGTGGAAGTGATAAAAATATGCACTTACATGTCAGAGATTTTCAGACTGGATAAAAGAGCAAGACCCAAATGTATGTTACCTAGAAGAAATGCATGTTAACAATAAAAGCATACTCTGCTAACATTAGTAAAAAGACTGAAATGCTATAACAATATCAGAATATGTGGGCTTCAAAAATTATAACCAGAGTTAATTGAATTCATTTCTTAATCATAAAGAGGTCAAATAATTAAGATATCATAGCATTCTTAAATGTTGGTGTACCTAATAACAAAATTTCAAAATGTGTGTAGCAAATTTGACAGACCCGCAAGGAAAATAGACTTTCAACAAAATAGGCATTCAACAGATTTCAATGCCCTTCTCTAAAAAAAGGAATACAAAGTACAGAGATGAATTCAGTACAAATATTGAAGACTTGAAAACTACTACTAACAAACTTGACATACTTGATATTTATAGAACACTCTATCAACAATGGCAAAATATACATTATATTCTTGAATGAAGTAACATTTCTCAAGATATACTATATTCTGGGCCAAAAAATTCCACCTCAATATGCTTATAAAAATATAATTCATCTAAAAGTCTATATTGATGAAATTAAATTAGAGATAAATAGCAAAAAAAATCACTTAAAAATCTCCAAATAAGTAGAAACAAACTTGGACACTTCTAAATAAACAATGGGTCAAGGAAAAATTCAAAAGAGAAATTATAATGGATTTGGAGCCACATAATTTGAAACTGCAACATATAAAATTTTCTAGCGTGCTGCTAAAACAGTACTTAACATGAAATTCATACCATTGAATGCCTACGTTAGAAAAGAAGGAAGATACTAAAATTAGTGACCTCAGCTTTCCCCTTAAACTATAAAACAAAGACCAAATTAGGCCTAAAGCAAGCAGATAAAAGGAAATAGTAAAGATGAGAGGAGTAATTGGTTAAGCAGAATACAGACTTGAGAGGTAATCAATGAACCCAAAAGGTAGTTCATTGAGAAGATCAAGAAAATAGATAAACTTCTAGCCAGATTGTTCAGAAAGGAAAATAGATATGTGTCACCAATGTGAGTACTTAAAGAGATAGCCTTGCCACATATGATTCTGAAAGTCAAATGATAATACAGAAATATAAACAACTTTATATCAATAAATTTTAACTTAAAAAATGCAAAGCATCCCTTGAAATACATAACAAATCTCAGAAGAAAGGTATAATGTGGATAGTCCTATAATTATTAAAGAAATAGAATTTATAAATTAAAAATGTCCCACAAAAAATTACAGGTCCACAGAATAAATTCTACTAAACACTTAAGGAAGAGATATTACCAGTCCTACACAAAATCTTTCAAAAAATTTAAGAGGTAGGATTGCTTCCCAATTCATTACATGAGGTTACCATTCCCCTGATACTAAAACCAGAGAAAGTTCCTATAAGGAATAAAAATAGCCCACATTAACATAAATGTAAAAAAATCTAAACAAACCATTAGCAAATAGAATTCAACAAATAATACATCATGAACAAATGGAGTTTATTCCAGGAATACAAGTTTGGAAGACCAATGTAATTCACTGTATTAAAACACTAAGGGAAAAACCACATAATCATCTCTACAGGCAGAGATACTTATTATATCTGATAATATATGTTTTTATATTTTAAAGCCAGTTTGAATGGATGTTACTGCTTCTTGCTACTCAAAAGTGTTCTCATACAGATTTTGGCACCCAAAATGGGGAATGGTAAGAAATGCTGAAATGTGAAATTCAGAGGGTGGAGAATTAAGTCATAGGAAGATAAGATGCTATGGTTTCTGTCTAAAAACTTGGTGACACTTGTTTTGCACATACTAGAGCTGGTCCCCTAGACATAGAGCAACAAATGAGTCACTATAGTTGTGCAACTCATCTTTCATATGGCCACAGAAGAAAATAAATAGTGAAGGAAGACCTTTCCCAGAAAGTGGGACCAATGTCCATATTGGACAATTTGATATACCATATGTTTTGCTCTATTTGCTTTTTTAATAGGTTTTTATTATAATGATTCATTATAATTTAAAATATGGTTGGTAGATAAATGTTTTTAAATATGATTCTGTATGAGTTAGAATTTAACCAAATTCTGATCCATGAGTCATAAGGGAATGTCTTTGGTGAATTTTTGTGGAAAGTTGCGGTCTCTATAGAAAGAATTATAGAAAAGAATGGTTTATTATGTTTTGCCCTTTAAACATCACGTTCAGGTGATGCTTAGAAATTCAGGTTACTGTCAATTCTCAGAGTTCTAGCAACATATGAATAAATTCCATACTGATATTAATAGATGGGAAAAATTAATCCAGGTCCAAAGATATCATTACCCCCAAAGGAACAATTACTCATGATTCCCCCCCTACCACTAAACTGCTTATAAGAAAACTCATGTAATCGTATTTCTATTACACATTGTTTGCAAACAAATGTATCCTGACAGTGTTTGATAAACACACACACAAATGGTGATAGAACTCATCACTATAAACTTTTCTGAAGGAAGTTGGGCAAAATGTAATAAAAGTCTAAAAATCTCACTCTTCTATAAATTTTTAGTCTAGAAATCTTTCCTGGGGAAGTCATTTCAACTAAAAACAAGTATTTATACCAAAATATTCATGACATAATTACTTATAATAGTACAAATGTATAAAAATCATAATCATTAACAATAAGCTGTTGCTGAAAAGACAGATTCATAAAATTAATGTTTTCCAGCTTAAAAAAATGTGTTCGAAGTTAATTTAATTAGCTCAGGGATATAGAGTATAGAGTTTAGTAAGAAATATAAGACAATTTGTTTATATGGATTTATCTATTATACTTAAAGAAAGATATTGAAAATACAGAAAGATATAATGCTGATAATTGTTTTGGATAATGGAATTATAGATTTTCCAATTTTTTTCAAAATTCTATACTCATTTTTTACAATGAGAAAATTTTTCATTATGGAAAAGTAGTACACACATTATTATAATGAGCTTGACTATGAGTCATAGACAACAAAATTATAGGAAGTGGATATCTCACCATTGCATGTTGAATCGCATTAAGCACTGTGTCCTAATTTATGATCATAAAGTAAAAAAATGATGCATTAAAATATGCTACTTCTATTCCTCACCCCTAATATTTAAATTTTTATTTTATATGAAATATAATTTTACCTGTTGCACATTATGAGATATTACTTATTCTGGTGGATCACAAATGAATTTCTGGTTGTGACCAAAAATTGATTTGTTATTCATTGGCTATATTATCAAAAGCATATGAAAGGTTAAAAGTGAGAGTTAGAATGTCTGTATATTTTTTAACATTAGTTATCTTTAGATCTTCCAATAATGGAAAATACATAATCTGGCTACTGTATGTATGATTAAATTACATTTGCAGGCACTGGAACAGACCAACATTAAACTTAGGCAATTCAAAATCTTAAGCAGAGTTTGTCTGGTCATATTTTAAATTTATTTTAACTTATAAATTGTGTAACCTAGTCTTCATTTCCTACGCAAGTAAGTCTCCCAGGGCATTCCCCTCGCTAACCAAAGTTCGTATCAATTTTTCCACTCAGCCAAGATTTGAGTTTCATAAGTTCTTTTGATAAACACTTTGCACAGCTCCATTGAATTAAATCGCATTAGGGAAACATGGGCCAAGTTAGATTTGACTTGTCTACCTAGCACTTAAAACCAACCCGAAGGGAATGCAAAACCCCTGCATATGGCTCAAGTACAGTTAGGAACCAAGGTTACATGTAAATGAGAATTCATAGGCAGCTCCGCCATCTGTCTGCAAAGTCCTTCCTGATTTGCTTGTCGAAAATGTTACAGGTTTAGTTAAAGCAGGCAGCACCAGGGGGAAAACCCAAGAAGACAGCTGCGGCCTCTCTGTAACAGAACAAGGCAACACTCACTAATAGGAGTTGGAACCTGTCTAACCTAATCACAGAAATCTCAAATNAACCTGTCTAACCTAATCACAGAAATCTCAAATGGTTTCTCAGCAGTTTATCCATCTATCACTGACACAGCTGAATCCTTTAAAATTTTTCTGTGCGTGAGTAATAACTAATCCTTTTACTCAATTTAAATGACATTTTTTTGCCTTTTATAGGTCACAGGCAGCTTCCAATAAAATAAAACCTGTCTAACCTAATCACAGAAATCTCAAATGGTTTCTCAGCAGTTTATCCATCTATCACTGACACAGCTGAATCCTTTAAAATTTTTCTGTGCGTGAGTAATAACTAATCCTTTTACTCAATTTAAATGACATTTTTTTGCCTTTTATAGGTCACAGGCAGCTTCCAATAAAATAAAATTAAATAAATAAAATAAAATGAAATTTCAAGCTCATTTCACTTTGGGTTGCAACAGTAAAATATTGCACAGCACATGTGGTATAATATATATATATATAT
>NC_048220.1:132681340-132687254 GCF_002007445.2 Ailuropoda melanoleuca
TATATATATATATATATAAAGATATATAGGAGATGTCCTATTTCTGTTATAAGAAATTGATGTCACTTCAAATTTAGTGTAAATAACTTAGACTATATATCATGATAACTTAAATCAGTTTATATTCCAAGTTGGTGGAAGAAGTGAAGCCATCACCCCAGCCATAGGCTTAGGTTACATATGTTACTAGTCATACTAAAAGACTTTCAACATGTTAATATAAAAAGTTACATTACCTTTTTTTTTTTTTTTAGCTTGGGCTACTGAATATGCTACCTAGATGTGAACTGAGAAATATTTCCCTCACTATTGAGCAACACTTCTGTTTAATGGCAAACTACCACTCTTTTTAATAATCTTTTCATTGCTTATGTCACTTATAAAAATATAGGTACCTAGTTTGTTTCTCTTAATACCAGTCATCAACCCAAATAAAAGCATTCCACAAATGAAAAGGGCTATCAGCTAATATTTGCCTTTATGGAAAATTACTTTACATATGTCATCTCATCTGTAAAATGGGAAAAATCAGACCAATCTTGCAATGTTGCTAACATTAAATATATGACAATAAAGTTTCTGGCATATAGGAAGTTGCCAGTAAATGGCATTGTTTATTCACACATTCATCAAATAAATTTTGACTTCCTATTAAAGAATGTATATAGCAATATTCTGAGTAGTTAATATTACCAGCAAATAAACATATCCATATTTGAACTATTTCCCTAGTATATCAACCCATTGATCTGCTGAACAGAAGTCCATAATATGCCATAGCTGGAATAATACATTATCATGGATTGTTAAAAGAGCAATGTGTATAGCACATAAAATGTAGATGAGTCATGTGATCTATGTTAATCCCTGTTAAATTCTATTTTAAGCGTAAAAAAATTTAAATATTAAAAACAACTTTATTGAAATATTTTTCTGTGTATATGTTTAAATAAATGATTGATATTTAGCATAAAACATTTATTTTATTCAGAGATAAAGTACTGGTTTCCCTCATATTATAATGTGAAGGATCCTAGAAAATCTACCTCAGATCATCTCCTATGTCTATTATTAATAGCAGAACTTCTACACTTCTTAATTTGTACAACTGTTTTACTGTCTTTTTTTTTAAAGAATAAACAATTCTACTCTGTTAAGTTATTTAGCTGCCCCAGTTTGCTCCCTACACAATATTTATTTACTGCTTTCTTTCTTCCCAGCAAGATGCTGATTTTGTTCTGTTGACCACCCTCCACCACAGAAGGTGATCCTTTATCAAGCTCCAGGAACATAGCCTGACTGGTCTAGGACCATCCATCACGGCACTCTCATTTTTCTTATCATTTATTGAATCTGGGGGGGGGGAGCATGACTGATTATGATCAATAATGAGATATGAGGGAAAGACTTCTGTGTGTTTTTCTGGGACATGTGTCCTTTATCCTAGCCTATGAAACAAATCCAACAATAAAGAACCCTTCTTCTTTATGTAGATATTATTTACTCTAAATGTAAAACCTGGAGAGACTTGAAGAAATGTCTTTTGCTCTAGGTTAAAGCTACAATATGAAAGACAAAAGAAACAAGCAAGAGGCTGAACCTGAGGATATTTAGAACTTTCCTAGTGTCTGGGGATCCTATTACATGAAATGATATAAAATCTTTATATTATAAGCAAGTGAGTACACTCTTCTTTTATTTGCTGCCAGGGTCATCCCAACTGCTAATTGTTACCCAAGAGAAAATCAGTTTTGTCATTTCTTTTCAAGAATACAACAGCATTGGCATTGAGAAAATTGGGAAACTGGGCAGTGGTAGATTAAAAGGTATATATGGTAGCAGCAAAGAAATACCAAACCAAATCCTTCACAATTTCCTGTAACACATGCCCAGGAGCCAGCACTGAATTTCAAACAGGTTGTTCTCAGAGCTAACATCAAAGCACAGGTAGTCCTCTAAACCTTTATCTTAATAGGATTTAAAAAGTTAAATAGAAATTTAAAATTTTTCTAACACTAATCTAATAATCTCATTTGCATAGGTCTAAATTTGCATGTGTTAGAATTTAAATGTAGATTTTAAACTTTTACATCTTCTCAGGGACTATCACAGTGTCTAATGTAACATATTGCAGAACAAAATTACTTATATAAAGTCCTTAAAATCAAGTTATCTACTCTGTTAATGACCAGATTTCTATCCAAATGTTGGAAGCATTTAGTCCCTGATTTTATATTCATATTTTTTTTTCATTCTTACAATATGAGGTTTCATATCTGCAATTTCCAGGAAAACAAATGTGATTAAAACTAGGTTAGAGGGGCGCCTGGGTGGCTCAGTCATTCAGCGTCTGCCTTCGGCTCAGGGCGTGATCCCGGAGTTCTGGGATCAAGCCCCATGTCAGGCTCTTCCGCTATGAGCCTGCTTCTTTCTCTTCCACTCCCCCTGCTTGTGTTCCCTCTCTCGCTGGCTGTCTCTCTCTCTGTCAAAAATAAATAAAATCTTAAAAAAAAAAAAAACTAGGTTAGAAACAAAAGTAGAATTCTGTGAAATCACTCTGTTTTAAGACTTCAGAGGGCCTACGTTAATATCACTTTTCCACTAAATTTACAGATTTCCTAAGGACTTTGTAGCAGGCACTGTAGATTGGTTATCCCAAATTCACTCATAACACTTTCCTCTACTGAAAAAATGGTCACCCTTCCTCTACTGAAAAAATGGTCACCCTTCCTGGACTCCATGGAGTTTCTTGTGCAATAACATTCATGTCTAACAAAGTATTTAAGGAGTTTATGTTTGGATCTTCTTAAGAGTATTACAGACCTAGGGTTTTGACATTTGCCCTTCTCTTTTGTTCTTTCCCTTCTATCTGCTTGGAACACAGATTGAAAGACTTTATTAGGGACAAAAGATTTTGAAATTGTAGACATTATACATCAAATTTAATGTTTATTATTTTTAAAATTACATAAGAGTTCATGACTATATTGTAATTAAGTGGTAAACATTCATTTACAGAAATATAAGATCTCCTTCCTTTCTTAAGAGACAGAATATTTCCTACCTAATTGTTCTTACCCCATCATAAACCAAAACTGATAGTAGGACAAATGTCAATTTTATCATGATAGAGTTGAGATGGGGGATGTAACTCAGTATGATGCTCAAATGGAATTTCTACTTGAATCTCAGAATAAGACTTACTAATTCAGTCACATATTCTACTAGTCACAAATAAGATCCCCCATATGGAAGAAGAGTCTAGCCAAGCAGCAGAAGCCATGATGAAGACAAGACAAACTTGTTCTCCCTGTGACTGGATTTACTCCTAAAAGGAAGTAGGCAGGGCTAGGCTGTCCATGCCTACTTAGTCTTTCTGGTAAGACTAAATATACGAGGATATGAAACCTTCACTCTAAGCCTTCACTCTCATCCTGGCAGATTGGACAGTAAAGTCAGAAGGTACTTAGAGAAAATCTTTTGTATTAGAAACCAGGAAGTTCTTCTATCTTTAACATACAAAAATACTACTGATGGTATGGATTTACATGTTAGATACTTTATCACTTTAAAAAAATAATTTTAAACATGTATTTGATAATCTTTCTTTAAACCAGTTTAATTAATATACAAAAATTTGCTTTATCCCAGGCTTATATTTATAAATACATTTCCTCCTTCATTATAACATGTACACTGGTGAATTGTAGTTGTGATGACTGGTGTCAATTGGCTAACATTCAAATTGCAAGAATACTTAAAGTATATATGACTGCAAGCAAAAAGACATGCATATGACCAATAAGGAGAATAATATGCCATTTGGCTATAGAACACAGCAATAGAAATCAGATAAATCCATAAATCCAATATAATTATAATATAGACCTAGACTTTTCATGAAACTTGAAAAATAGTTTCTGAAGAGCTCATGTAAAAGACATATGGAAAAATAATTGAAGTGATATTTATAATGATAAACAAAGGACATTTTGCCTCCCAACTTCCTAAATATTTCATGGCAAGAGCTCCTACAAGTCTTAGAGGGGTCCTAAATTGGGGTTATAACCCAATCCCTTACATAGGTTCCTGAATACTCCATCCTTGACTGGGAACAGCCAGTGAAAATTCTGGCTTCCATGAAACCATGGAGATGGAATTCAGAGCGCAGACCTGCTTTGGAATTCTGTGAGGCACATTCTCTTGTCCCTGTCATGCATCAATAAAGAAAAGATACAGCACTGACATATAACTCAAAAGGTATTAAAATTTAAGAAATATGTTTTTGAAATTAGAATAAGTATATGATTAAAGTGTAAACAAAAACAAAGGTAAAGAGGTCAACTTGGACTAGATTAAAATATAAACTTTGATAAAATAAGAAACAACATTAACAACATTTAAGAAAAAGTGCATACTAGGGTAAGATAGATAATATAAAAACATTAATATTTATAGTTCATATAAAATTTCCCAAGTCAATAAGAAAGTTCAGTATTTCATAAAAATGGGTAAATTATTGGAATATGAAAATCTAAACAAGACATTTTTCAAACATCAAATAATCTTTTGTAGTACTTCACAACATGCCTTGGAACATCCAGAAAAGCCTAAAGTACTTTATTAGAGGCAGCAAAAAACTCTGGATGCGGTCCAGATGCACAAACAGAAACATTTCCTTCTCAAGATATTTGGGGAATTCTGAAACTGTACAGGATGACTGGTCACAGACCTAGACTAAAACATCTAAGTAGCAGACTAGATATGCCAACAGTTACTCTCCAGGCAGGACATAAAAACCTGCCAGGCTCACCAGCAAGGTCCAACCTCCATTCACTGACACTGGGATCCAGTCTCTTTTCAAAGGGAGAATAGGGAAGGAGAGGTTTCATCTTTATTTTCACGTTCAGAAATGGTACACGAACCCTTGCTCATNGGGGCGCCTGGGTGGCACAGCGGTTAAGCGCCTGCCTTCGGCTCAGGGCGTGATCCCGGCGTTATGCAATCGAGCCCCACGTCAGGCTCCTCCACTATGAGCCTGCTTCTTCCTCTCCCACTCCCCCTGCTTGTGTTCCCTCTCTCGCTGGCTGTCTCTATCTCTGCTGAATGAATAAATAAAATCTTTAAAAAAAAAAAAAAGAAATGGTACACGAACCCTTGCTCATGGACATTTGGTCTCGTAATTATATATAACAATCCAATTTCTTTGGAAGAGAATAGATTATATTGGATAAGTAAACGTTTCTTCCCCTTCAATCATCTACCATATTCTTTTGCAGTCAGACAAAATCCAACATCTTTCTTTTTGAAAAATGGATTTTCAATTTTTTGGTTCATACTCATACTGTAGTACTCTCAAGTGGAAGTAATAAATCAAATACATTTGACCCCTCTAAGACTTGTAAGGGCTCTTGCTATAAAATATTTAGATAGCTGGGAAGCAAAATGCCCTTTTTTATCATTATAAATATCACTATGTATTTTTTGCACACATCCTTTACATTAGTTCTAAAGCATTCCATGAGTTAAGGATAACAGTTTGAAATAGTTGTTTTCTGCAGCACTCATGAAAATAAATTAAAAAAATAGAAATGATAAAGTAAAGGAACAATGCTAACCCTCTAGATTTTGCTACTTTTGCTGTATTTGCATGTTTGNCTAACCCTCTAGATTTTGCCACTTTTGCTGTATTTGCATGTTTGTTTCTGAGGTGTGTTTAGCAATTTTGCAGCCTCTTTACTTTCATCTGTAAGGACTGAGTAAACTATTTGGAGAACTTTATCTCTATTTCTGGTAGGTCATGGAGAAAATAATTTTCATTTTTTTCTCCTCTTCTGCTCCAGGGAATTCCAAACATCAAGGGTCAAGAGCAAAATAAGCTCAAGCACAAGGCATGTGCAGACACACACACACA
>NC_048220.1:132687354-132707796 GCF_002007445.2 Ailuropoda melanoleuca
ACACACACACACAAAATCGGGTGTTTTATTGCCCGGGGACATAAAAGTTCAGAGCCAAGAAGATAGAACATAAGTCAGTAACTTGAATATCCTGGTTACTGACAAATCTGCCAACTCTAAAGAAAGCTGTCAATCCATGATTGATGAGAAGTGATATTTCGGATTCACTGGCTCTACATGAAAAGTGTCCTTGAGGCGTACTGGTAGAAAGATCCATGATGTCAAATTCCCCACCAGGTAATGACTGCATTACTTGAATGAATTTATAGCACACTTCAGTATCAAATTCATGAAATGAATGTAATGAACTTATGATATCTTGATTTGTCAGAAAATAATTTTTTTCACATAGTTTTCCAATTTATGTTTTATTACATAGTATAAACAATTTCATCTTCCATTTTTCCTTCATTTTATTTATCTGTAACTTCCAATTCATACAATCACTTATCTAAAAACCAGAGTTGTGGGGTTTTTTTAGTAGAATACTGATGAATATTTTCATTCTCATTTGATGAATGGTTATCTCAGAAAATAGTTTAGTCTGGTTCATTGAATACAATGATAATTATGATGATAAAGCAACTAACAGTTACTGGAAAGTTGCTCTGTAACTTGCATTCTCCTGATGGGATTTCCCTATATTAGTTACATAAATTTCTCATAACTTTCATTTTACCAGTTAGGAAAATAAATCAGGTAAAAGAATTTAAATAACATAATCAAGATTATATGGCTAATAACAGGCAATGATGACATTTGACTCGGAAGTCCTGTTTGAAAGGCTATGCTTTCTGCTATTCTAATACTGCTTCCTCAATTTAAACTAGTCAAGTTATTAAAATAACAAATTGAATTATGTATATATATATAAATATTACTGTAAAACGTTATAAAAGTAAAAAATTAAATAAATGAATCCTTCACCCATGCTTTGTAATATTTTCACTGAAATTTAAAGCAGGAGTTAAGTTCTACAAAAAGCACTTATTAAAAATATTTTTATAATTCTGGAAGAAAACAAAAAATCTTTTTGGAAAACATTCTGTTTATACAAGGAGTTCATTTAATGTTATTGTTTAATAAATTTTATTTTCTTTTATCAATGTTCTTTTATTTCCAAGTCTAAAAGAAAATTAATAGCTTGAATGCCCATTTGATGAACTGCTTACTGACCTTGGGTCAGTATCTCTACTTGGCTTTATTATTTTCCACGTGAGACCCAATTCCCTGGTGGACTAATTTGAACAAATCCATGCAAACTATTAATTAGGTGTACTAGGGAATGCAAAAATGGCAAAAATTCTTTGTAGCTAAAGATCAGTCTTTCTGCCTTTGACAAGTCTATCCTTTCTTGTAATGTGGTCTCTTCATCAGAGTTCTTAATCCCCAAAGATAAATTAATGATTCCTAGGCTGTCTCAACTTATTTCCTCTTTATCTGATTAAGACTAATTATTGCCTAGACACTGATCTGTTAACAGAAACATATTCTTTGGAGAACTGGAAATTGAGGTAGGAAGCTTTGTGAAGAGTAACCAAAGTACTATACTTGAGTAAATATAGAATACTAAAGGGGCTATTCGTACCTATAACCAATGTACAAAACTTTTGCTTGTGGGTAGAAATTTTTGTCATAGCCAACTGATAATACAGAAGCAATATTAGTTAACTGAATTTTAAAATAATAATAAATTATAACTTTTGTAATGAGAGACAAGAATGACGCATTTTAAATGTGAAGGTTCGTGTGTATTCTTTCATATTTTATAGTTAGGACTTTGACTGCCTATATAAAATTCATATGGCAGTCTTTGCTTTTAACTGTAGCTTTTAAATGTGCATTTTATGACCTACGAATTATTTTCATTATCTTATTCTTAGGTGAGTGGAGTTTCTTTCTTGCTTTCTTTCCTCCTGCCTTTTAAAATCTTTAACCATCATTTCTTCTTTTCTCATTTCTTACTTTCTTCCCTCTTCCTTCCCTTTCAGTTTTTCTTTCTTATTCTACTTGTTTGCTTTTTCTTTGGTATTATTTTTCTTTCTTATTAATTTAGTTTGACGAATAAGAAATCTTAAAATTCTATACTAAATATAATTTAATATGACAAATAAGATGAAAAAATAGTTATATTGTATGGTACAATCTTAAGACATGAAAATATTATTCTATCTGAATGGGAAAAGAAATACAATATGAAGTTATTCTATTCTTGGAGATGCTCAAATGTGTGTTTCATTTTAAAAATACTCTCAAAAATGTTAGCAACATTTTGAAATTTTAATAAAAGTAATCATATGAATTCCTCTTCCAATAGAATCATAAAATTTAACTGGATTTAGAACTTTATAAATGTTATTTTCCTTAAGAAAGAGAGTAATTTTCCCTAGTGCCATTTTAAGCTTAAGTTTTTATTAATATTATCTTTAAAAAGCTTAGTATGGTTTCACTCAGAAATCCCTCCAGAGCCACAATTGACTGATTTTATAGCATTTTTTTCCTTCAGTGTTTTAAAAGAGCTAACCAAAGTTGGAACTACAATGGCTTACTTTTAATGAGAAAAATCTTATTAGCTACTCAGAAATAAATGGCATGAGGGAAAAAAAATGAGTCAGATCTAGAAATACAAATAAATCAAAATCAATTTTATATTGAAAGGAAAAATGGAGATATAAGAAGTTTAAATAAGTTCTATTCTTTGAAATATGATTTTTCCATATCAGTAATATTTTCCAAATCATTCCCAAAATGGCTAATTTTTAACTTATTTTTCTACAAGAATGAAACACAAAATCATTAATTCACATAAATATCTGCTTTAAATATTGCCATTTAAATACCATACTATTACATAGCTGAGAGGTAAAATTTTCTTCTTTTCAATTCGTATTTTACTTAAATTGTAATTTAAGTTTGGTTGACCTACAATATTATATTAGTTTCAGGTGTACACCAGAGTGATTTTAATAACAGTTTTATACATTACACAACACTCATCATAAATGTAGTTACCATCTGTCACCTTACATTATTATAATATTATTGACTATATTCCCTCTGTTGTACTTAATTCATATTTTCTTATGTATGAGAATCAAGAGGTCTCATATGGTCTTAATGTTTGTCTTCTTCCAAAATTTATATGTTGAAATTCTAATGCCCATTGAGATGGCATTGATAGGTAGATATTTTGGAAGGAAATTTGGTCATGAGGTGGAGCCATCATGAACAAGGCTGATGCCCTTATAACCTCTTTCACCATGTGAGGATACAGGGATAAATTGCTGGCTATGAACCAGAAAGAAGGCCCTCACCAGAATGAGACTGCTGGCACCTTGATCTCATACTTTCCAGCCTCCAAAACCTTGAGAAATCAATTTCTATTGTTACAAGTAACCCAGTTGTGGTCTTTTGTTGTAGCAGTCTGAATAGGATAAGACAACCTGAGAGAACATTGCCTGTTCTAAACTAACAGAGTAGAAAAACCTCATCATTCATGAGGAGTTGGGTAGAAGACTAAGAAGAGTGATGTGTCATTTAGTGGGGAAGAGCAACCCTGGACCAAATGTGGCTCTGGCCTAGTTTTAAAAACACTTAAACGCATGACTCAAAAAGATCAGTTTCTAAGTAGCTCAACTGTGTCCCACAACTAAGCTCAAAACAATTTACTTACAAAAATAACTAAGATCCAAAAGGAAGAATTCAAAATACCTGTAATATCTAAGGAAATTTACCATTCATTAAAAGAAGAGAAGAACACAGCCCACCATGAGGAGAATGCCAACCGATCAGAATGGATGCAGAAATGGCATTAATGATAAAACTACTAGTTATTATAACTGTACTCCATATGTTCAGGAAGCTAGAGAAAATATTTAAAATGTTAAGAAGAAATATAGAATTTATTTTTAAAAATGCAAAACATTTCTAGAGATAAAACCTTCCAAGTCTGAGATGAAAGAGAAACTGGTTGGGGTTAATGCCTGAATAGACAAGACAGAAGAAAAGATGTGTGAACCTGAAGCATAGGCATAGAAACTATCCAAAATGAAAAACATTTGGGGGGAAAAAAAAGGCAACAGAGCCACAGGGAGCTATGGAAAAACTTCAGGTGGCAGCAATTACATGCAAGTACATACACTTTATCGTCCCAAAGGAAATGGGAAATAACAGAAAAATATTTGAAGAAATAATGGCCACCGTTTTTTTTTTCCTTAACTAATAACAAATACAGACCTACTTATATAAGAATCTCAACAAACCCCATGCACAAGAAACATAAGGAAAACTATATACAAAGACACAAATTAACCAAATTGTTTAAGATGGGTGATAAAGAGAAAAGCATAAAAGCCAGAGGGAAATGTGTATGATATCCACTGGAAAAAACATAAGCACATTAACAATTTTCTCATCAGAAACGATGCAAACCAGAGAACAGTGGAGAAAATTCTTTAAAGTACTGAAAGTAACAAAGCTATCAACCTAGAAGTCTTTACCCAGCAAAAATTGTTTTCCTATGTGAAAATGAATGAAGAGTTTTTTATACACTTAAAAGCTAGTAGAATGTACCAATGGCAGGCTTGCACTACAAGATATGTGAAAGAGAATCCTTCAAGCAAACAGAAAACCATAGCAGATGTAGATCTAAGTAAATGAAGAACATTGGAAATGTTAACTACATAGGTAATTAAAGGACTTCCCTTATTATTTAATTTTTTTCAGAAAACAACTATTATTTAAGCAAAAGTAATAATGTATTTTAGGGTTTATGATATATATAAAGTGAAATTTACAGCAAAACTAACACAAAGGCCTAGAAGGAAACAATGGAAATACGTTGCAATAAGATTTTTTAGCATGTGTGAAATGTATGTAAAGTGATATATTATTTGTAGGTACACTATGTTAAGGAATTCTAAGTCCAAAGTAACCACTAAAGTAACAACTTCTATACATAATAAACCAACCCAGAAAATACATGTAATAAAAATGCACTATCCAAAAAGATGCAAGAAAAAAATAGAGGGAACAAACAAAATATAGATGGGGGAAATAGAAAATAAATAGCAAGATTGTATATTAAGCTTTTCAATAAGCACATTAGCTGTAAATGGTATAAACAACTGAATTAAAACTCCAAGGTAACCAGTTTATATAAAAATGCAAGATCCAATCTATACTGCTTTGGTGAACCAGTTAGCACTTTTAACCATCTGCGTATCCTCAACTCTCAAGGTTTTGGCCACCGCTTCATCTGGACCACTTCTCAGGGTAGCTTTTGCAGGTGGCCATCCTAAAAAGTGAGATAATGCAGTCGAAGTCCTGTACTACACCTGATCTTCCTCAAAATAAAGAATAGGCTTGAACAAACAATCTTTAAATTTGTGTGGAACAAGAAAAGATCCTGAATCACCAAGGAAATGTTGAAAAGGAAAAACAAAGCTGGGGGCATCACGTTGCCTGATTTCCAGCTATACTACAAAGCTGTGATCACCAAGACAGCATGGTACTGGCACAAAAACAGACACATAGACCAATGGAACAGTATAGAGATTTCAGAAATGGACCCTTGGTTCTATGGTCAACTAATCTTTGACAAAGCAGGAGAAAACATCCAGTGGAAAAAAGACAGTCTCTTCAATAAATGGTGCTGGGAAAATTGGACAGCTACATGCAAAAGAATGAAACTTGATCACTCTCTCACACCATACACAAAAATACACTCCAAATGGATGAAAGATCTTGATGTGAGACAGGAATCCATCAAAATTCTAGAGGAGAACATAGGCAACAACTTCTATGACATCGGCCAGAGCAACCTTTTTCACGACACATCTCCAAAGGCAAGAGAAATAAAAGATAAAATGAACTTATGGGACTTTATCAGGATAAAGAGCTTCTGCACAGCCAAGGAAACAGTCAAAAAAACTAAGAGGCCCCCCATGGAATGGGAGAAGATATTTGCAAAGNCCCCCATGGAATGGGAGAAGATATTTGCAAATGAAACTACAGATAAAAGGCTGGTATCCAAGATCTATCAAGAACTTCTCAAACTCAATACGCGAGAAACAAATAAACAAATCATAAAATGGGCAGAAGATATGAACAGACACTTTTCCAATGAAGACATACAAATGGCTAACAGACACATGAAAAAATGTTCAAAATCATTAGCCATCAGGGAAATTCAAATCAAAACCACACTGAGATACCACCTTACGCCAGTTAGAATGGCAAAGATAGACAAGGCAAGAAACAACAATTGTTGGAGAGGATGTGGNAGAGAGGATGTGGAGTAAGGGGATCCCTCTTTCACTGTTGGTGGGAATGCAAGTTGGTACAGCCACTTTGGAAAACAGTGTGGAGGTCCCTTAAAAAGTTAAAAATTGAACTACCCTATGACCCAGCCATTGCACTACTGGGTGTTTACCCCAAAGATACAGANAGGTATATACCCCAAAGATACAGATGTAGCGAAGAGAAGGGGCATATATACCCCAATGTTCATAGCAGCATTGTCCACAATAGCTAAATTGTGGAAGGAGCCGAGATGCCCTTCAACAGATGACTGGATTAAGAAGCTGTGGTCCATATATACAATGGAATATTACTCAGCTATCAGAAAGAACGAATTCTCAACATTTGCTNCGGCACTGGAGGAGATAATGCTAAATGAAATAAGTCAAGCAGGGAAAGACAATTATCATATGGTTTCTCTCATCTATGGAACATAAGAACTAGGAAGATCGGTAGGAGAAGAAAGGGGTAAAGAAAGGGGCGGTAATCAGAAAGGGGAATGAAACATGAGAGACTATGGACTCTGAGAAACAAACTGAGGGCTTCAGAGGGGAGGGGAGTTGGGGAATGGGATAGGCTGGTGATGGGTAGTAAGGAGGGCATGCATTGCATGGTGCACTGGGTGTTATACGCAACTAATGAATCATCGAACTTTACATCAAAAACCAGGGATGTACTTGTATGGTGACTAACATAATATAATAAAAAAATATTTAAAAAAACCAAATGAAATGGATAAAGAAGATGTGGTCCATATATACAATGGAATATTACTCAGCCATCAGAAAGAATGATTACTCAACATTTGCTGCAAAGTGGATGGGATTGGATGAGATTATGCTAAGTGAAATAAGTCAAGCAGGAAAAGACATTCATCATATGGTTTCACTCATTTATGGAACATAAGAAATAGCAGGGAGATCAGTAGGAGAAGGAAGGGAAGAATGAAGGGGAGGTAAAAAGAAGGGGAAATGAACCATGAGAGACTATGGCAACACACTGAAGGTTTCAAAGGGGAGGTGGGGTGGGGGATGGCCTAGCCCAGTGATGGGTATTAAGGAGGGCACATATTGCATGGAGCACTGGGTGTTATACGGAAACAATGAATCATGGAACACTACATCAAAAACTAAGGATGTACTGTATGGTGACTAACATAAAATAATAAAAAAATTTTGAAAAATAAAATAAAACCATAAAAAAAAAAAAAGAATAGGCTTGCTTACTACTTGCTAGGAATTCGGAAGTTTCCCTAAGCCCAGGATTCTGTTCCTCTAGTGGACCTGCAAGGATTTCCTGTCCCTAAGTCAGCCTGTGAGGTTTATTGCTCAGGAAACCAGTACAACAATGCTGATGCCCTGCTCCTGCTGCTGTTGTGAGTAATAAAGTCATTTCTCTCCAACTTACCAGACTCATGTCCTCCCCTGGAATTCATGGAACAATGGCAGCCTAACTTGTTAGCTTATGGAATTATCTCAGTGGCAGTTCCTCTGCTTCTAGCTCCCACACGTACCGCACTAGATCAAACATAAGGTAAAAATCGCAGCTCTGTTTAGAAGCAATCTACTTTAAAAATAAATACACAAGTGAGTGGAAATAAAAATGATTTAAAACTATATACCATGCTAACCCTAATCAAAAACATTAGTGACTTAATGAGTTTTGTGATGTAGGTTTTTGAGCAAAGAATATTACCAGGGTCATTTCGTAACACTAAAGGCGTCAGTCCAGTAAGATGGCCCAAAGATCCTAAGCACCCATGCACTTAATATCAGAACTGCAAAATATATGAAGCAAAAGCTTATAAAACTGCAAGAAATAGGCAGATCCACAACTATGGTCAGAGATTTCAATGACACTTTCTTGCAGTTAAAAAAAAAAAAGTCAGTAAGGATATAAGAAACTTGAACATTATCCAAGAAGTTGACTCAATTGATGCTTATAGTATACACCATACAAGGACAGCAGTATACACATTGGTTTTAAATGTATAAAAATATTTACCAAGATAGATAATATTATAATTAATACAAATTTCAAAAAATGTAGAAGGATTCAAGTATTAAATAGGATATTCTCCAAAGTATTGGAATTAAACTAGAAATCATTAACTGATAACCTGGAAAATATTCAAATACATGTAAACTTAACCCTATACTTCAAAGTAATGTGAGTCAAAGAAACACTCAAGAGGGAAATTAGAAAGATTATTTTTTTCTGAAGAAACATAACACACCATTTCAATGTGTAGAATGCAGCTACAAATATAGGGACATTTCCAGTAGTAATTACATAGATTAAGAAGAAATGTTTCAAATCATTAACTTCAGATTCTACCCTAAGTAACTAGAAAAAGAAGAGCATTTTAAACTAAAAGTAAATACAAGAAAGGAAATGATAAAAGTTAGAGCATGAGTTAATGAAATAGAAAACACAACAAAACAATAAAGAAATACTGATGTAATCAATAATGGGTTTTTGACAGAATCAACAAAATTTGTGTGCTTATAGTTGGATTGATTAGGAAAAAAAAGAAACAGAACAAAAATTTCCAATATTGGAAATGGCAAGGTGACATAATTGCTGATTCTACAGATTAATAAATACTAGAATATTATAAACAAATTTATGGCAATAAATTTGAAAATTTAGATAAAATGGACAAATTCTTTAAAGGACGTAAATCATTAAAGCTTACTAAAGAATCACCGAATGCCTCTATATCAAATAAAGAGATACAGAAAACTGGAAAGATGCCAATCTTCTACCTGCCACAAGAGAACAGCTGGACAAACTGCAAATAATGATTTTTCTTGAAACTATCAGGGAACTGAGGTCACGGGGCAAACAACTACTTAGAAATATCGAGTGACACAGAAAGCCATAGGGAGAAACTGGGCCTGAGTATTTGCTTACCTGGGACAGACATCACCAAATGATTTATAAATAAGAGTATGCTAGAATATTTTAACAATATTCTAAAACTAAGTATAGCCTAGAGAAAGTGTAAAACCATAAGGGGTATCAGAAATGCTAGAATTTACTCCCTTTGAAGGATGTTTCTCCAAAAATGTCACCAGATACTCACAGGGAAGATCAGAATGAGTCCTGGGAACACTTCCCTCAAGGTGATGGTCTGGGTACTGGAACGTCAACCTCTGCCCAAAATGAACCCATGACCTTCTCTCTTAAGTCTTCTAAGAATTAAAAGGTCTCATCCAAATTTGGGATGTGTGAGCATGCCTTGGAAACCCATGGGCAATAGAGGAAGGAAAGATCAGCTATAGACAAAAATCTGCCCAGACCTTTCTTCTACAATCTGCAGGATCAAAGGCTTCAAGATGCCAGCCTGAGGGCACTGAAGCCTCCGTATGAAATGCAGCTCTTGCAGTCACCTTGATTTTAGCCAATGAAATGCACATCAGACTTCTGACCTCTAGAATTATAATATGGTAAACTTGTATTGTTCTATGTCACTGGATTTGTGATAATTTATTATACCAGCAATAGAAAACAAATACAGCAGTCATTCTAATGTTTTACACAAATCCTCTTGAAAATCATGCACTATAGGGAAATTTGATCATGTCTCAACATTTTCAGGGCTTACCTAGAAGATTCACCACTAATACAGATACTAATCTCTGTAATATCTCTGTCTCTGTAATTCTCTTCCATACCCGTCTATTTTTCTTTCTCATACACAACAGTAAAATTTACTTTTCTGATCCCAAGATTAAGCTCCTGTTCCAACTTCTATTCCTTGTTAACTGAAGACAGCATGAAGTATGTCTGTTGAAACTCCCATAGCATACACCATTTGTACTATTCAATTCATTGTGTCCAATTGACATTTTCCCTTCATCTGTATTTGTCTTATCAATGTAGGGATATTAGAATATGTCTGTGATATAAGTGTAATTCCCACTTTGTATTTTGAATTTATTTTCCTGGATAAATTTTGTTTTTGTAGTTCCATTTTGACCTGACTTATTTCTGTTTATTTTTTTAACAACAGCTATTAAAAAAAAAAACCAAACCATGGAGCTGCATCTTTAATCATAATATACAAAGGTGTCTCAGAAAAATCTCATAAGAGAAGCTCTTTCTAAATTCAGTTGTATAAGGAAAATAGATTGCCTTTATCATGATGCTTACTGATATGATTAAAGGGTACTGATAAATCCCTGATAAAGAAAAAGAAAGGCCAGGGCTGGTAAAAACAATTTATGGCAATAAAAACAGCATAATCAATGTCCAGAGGAAAGATTGGTTTGGGGAGGCAGGTGAAAATTTAAAAATAGGCCAGAAGTTAATCTAATCAACCCATTCCACAGAATCAGGAGAATAGTTTTATGTTGGTGAAAGCGGGAAGTTTTGTGCTTATAGACAGGAAGAGTGAAAGGATGACCATGAGAAGCTGGAAATACAATTTAAGGTCACATTGAGGTTAGGTCTCGTAACTATAAACTATTACAACGTGAACTTCCCAGAGTCACAAAACAAAGGGCATCTCTTTTTCAGGTACCTAGCATCCCAAAAGACTTCATCTTAGGCCTTGCTGGTCATAGCACAAAACATAAAAATGTTCAAGCTTAATCTTACAGCTACAACTTAGAAGATTAAAGAAGAAACCTCTAAGAACTTTGGGAATATCTTCAAAATTGTCAAACTGCTGGTGTTTTTTTATGAAAAAATAAAAACACATCAAACATTTCCTTATGGTGGGTCTGTCTGTCCATCTATCTATCTAGCTAGCTAGCTAGCCAGCTATATCTATCATCTGTACATCTAAATATAAAAATTGAGTTTACCTTGAGAAAGTTTATCATTGTGTATCAAGATCAACTGCATTCATGAAAAGATTAGTATTAAAATGGGGATGAAGCTGTGAGATTATGGGACAAGCACCCCCCATAACAGAAACCTGTGATGCTAGATATGGAGTTAGGTCCCCAACGGCTAAACACCAATTTCATGGAAGGTGAGTCTTTCTATGTTTTGGGTTGTTTGTTATCATTAAATAGGTATTGTTTAGGGATCCAGTTTCTTGGTTCATTTATCATCATCATCTCAAGTAGATTATGGCTAATGATGGGTAAATACGCAGTGGCGATTTGGACTTGTGAGGATGTTTATTTGTCTGTTGAACATGAAGTTTTGTTAATACAGTCATTTTTCAACCTCCCCCAAGTTGCAGTGATTTATATCCATGTAGATTTAAAAAAGTGGAAATTAATTTCATGCCATCAATTTGCTTTTCCACTGAGTAATTTGGGATACAAGTTGTTAGTTTAAAATGTAAGAAGAAAATTAACTCCCAGCAAAGTAATTTAGCCATTCAGTTGGACTTTATTTTTCCATTAAAGAAAGAACTTTTGTGTACATAAATTCTTAATTTTGCATTAAAAATAATATAAATGCCCAGTTACTACAATTACTTCCAACTCATATATATCTGTAATTATGAAATACATGTCATTTTGCCTTATTTTGTTGCTCATAGCAGTGGATTTCTTTTAGAGGTGATTTTGTCACTAAGTGCATTTGTAAAGCCCCATCAGGGTAGATTTTTTAAAAGTTTTTAAAAATTATTGGTTCAAAGTAACAGAATTCTGTTTTCACTGTGACTCTAATTTTTCACTATACAAAGATATACAAAGGAGTTCTGATAGTCATTCTATTCTTCAAATTAGCAATACAAGTTCATCAGGAAACAGAATACTGATTTGATGCTTACCCTTTCTCTATCCATGTTAATTTTCTCTAAAAAAATTTAAATTAATATGTTTTTCATTTATTTATGCACTATTTTATCTGTATTATTCAAATATAGAAGAAACAATAAAATATACCTGTTAAAGCAAAAAGTATATATCAGACCCATGGAAAGGAGCAGAAACATAATTATATGTCCTTTTCTGTAAAGATATTGTATACTACTATTACCACTTTACCAGGGAAGTGTTTCAGGTTCCTGGAAGAGGAGAAAATTATCAAGGATTAATTAAATAGTTGTCAAACAAATATGGTGTTCTTTCAGATCATGACTGGAGTCTACATGTGTTTATTGCCATAACTGTTTATTGCAAACATACAAAAATACATTAATTCTTGATGTCTTCACTGATATTTTGGAAGCTTAAAACTTATCATAGGACAATGATATATATATATATAGTGTATATGGAGGTTTTCCAGGAAGAAAGTGGTTACATTTACAAACTGCTCTCCTCTTATGTATCCTTAACTCTAGACATTGAAGGAAGTTATAAGGTCATATTTCATAATCTAACTTTCAGTAAAGCAAGTCACAATGCCATCTCCTTTCAGCTATTTGATAAGGATTTTCGGTATTGGAGAAGGCCACTTTCATAGGAGGTATTCTCAGTACCATTAGGCTGTGCATTGTATCCTGCTTCCAATAACTTCATGTCCATTAACACTCTGGTTACCTTTTTCGGGTTGAATTCTAAGTGATGCAAAGGTATTGCTTGGGACTTAGTTATGTGGATACACATCCTTAATATCTTTTTTAATTCTAGACACTAGGCCTTTATTAATATAACCAGAAACCTCATCACCTTCTAAAATCACATCCTAACCCTGTCAATAATTGGATCTATCTCTTTGAATCATAAATCTGTCACCAATTATATTCTCTACTTCTATCATACAAGTTCACATTGCATTTCCCTAAGTACAATGTACAGGACATTCCCCTTGCTGTGTGACCGCCAAGTCTATAAAAGAGTATATTACATTCTGTGTTCTTACTGCTCCGAGGAGAGTCCCAAACCCTCAGTGTGGAGCTTCTGAATGTAATTTTGAGATCTGGTGAACAAGAGAAATGGCTATTGCCATGTTGAAAGGAAGAAACGTGAGAAACCAGAGGATAAAATGTGAATCTTGGGAGCTGTTCATTTCTGGAGTTAAATTAATTTGGGAAGAGAAAGTATCCATTAGAAACTTAATGAAGCTGGGGGAAAAAAAGACTAAAAAGTGTCTCCAGACAGCAACTCAAAAACAAGTTAACATCAATAAGTCAGAAGACTGACTCCCCTCCCCAAACACAACGTGTAACTTGTTATGAAAACTGTGTGTTAATGTAGCAACTGATGAAAACAATTTTGAACTAAGAAACCAAATAAACCTCTTTTATTCTTTCTCCCATATGACTGTCTTATATTGCAGGTCTGTGAAAACAAATAATGATGAATACAAAAATAATAATAAAACACAAAAACATCAAACAAAACTTCATATCCATTCAAAGCTAATGACATAACATAGAATATGAGAATCAAAAACTTCCAGCAAAAGAAATACTCTAACACAGTCTAATTAGAAGAAAAATCTAATGCAACATTGCAATATGAATTAAATATAACACCAAACTACTGCAAATGTTGGGGGGATGCAAAATTCAAAAATTAAAAAAAACTACAACAAAACTGTAAAAAAAGATATGGACAATGATTTGATTAAGTGCAGAGCCCTTAAAAGGAGGTAATGGCAGGGGGTGCTGAGGCTACATTTCCCAAATTCATAGACAGCTAGTCTGGACCTTTGACTTGGTGTGGCAAATTAGTTGTGAGCACAATTTATATTGCCATGTTCAAGATGTTTTAAGAGCTAAAATATAGACCTCCATGCTCTATTTTGTCCCATGCCTTAATGACTAGTCATGTGTCAACCAGAGATTGTCTTGATATTCTTGGCTCTGAAATGGAAGTGGATTTTTCTCTTCACACTATATTCCTTTCTTTCTTTAGTGCTATATCATAACTTCACGTTTTTAGTCCCATTATTATTATTATTATTATTATTATTATTTTAGTGTCATTTGTTTTAACTTTTCCACATATGCAAGTGATCACATTTTCCTTGATTTCCTATTTGCCTTGAGGAAATTTAGCTGATATTCCTTAACACCCCCTACCTCTTCTGGATTCCATTTCCTTCCGTGTCTTAAATTTTACTTGGAGGGGGTAGAGCTATGGTCAGCTAGAGCTGCCATACAAAATGCCACAGACTGGGTGTATTAACCAGTATGTTCTCACAGTCCTGGAGGCTGAACATTCCAGCTCAAGAGAAAGACTGATCTTAATCCTGATAACCACTCTCTCCCAGGCTTGTAGATGGCCACCCCTGCATGAATTCTCCTGTGAGCTTTCCTCCGTGCCTCTGTGATCACTTCGAGTGGATGGGCTTTCTGGTGTCTCTTTTAAGGACACTAATCCTATCAGATCAGGACTCCCCTCTAATGACCTCATTTCACCTTCATGACTTCCTTAGAGGCCCCATCTCCAAACACAGCCACAATGGAGACGGTAATTTTGACCTAGGATTTTGAGAAGACGCAAACATGCAAGTCATAGCAGAAGACTTGGCCGCACTTCAAGACACTAGTCTCTATTCTAAAGGGCAACAATGCTGGATCATTTAGGACACTGGGCGACATACGCTTAGGATCTAGGGCTTTTATCTCTTTTCTGAGACCCTGTGTCAGGATCTACTCCACTAATCCAGCAGGTTATTTCATTCTTCTGAATTTCATCTTATATATTCCTCTTATTTTCATGCAACTGAGAACATACGTCAGGCTGTTTAGAGTGTGTTTCTCAGCAATATTTGTAAATATCCTCTACCAATGAATTACTAGAAATGCAGACCTTTCTCATGTATCCAAATTACAGTAAGGTTTATTTTTTAAATAATTGCTACTGTAGCATTGGAAGATCTTCTGTCAAATATTTGATTAATGCATACCATTTCGAGAATCCTCTTATACTCTTAAAATGTAATATTTTTTTAAATGGTGGTAACTGTTGAAATTAAACAATCAAAAACTTCCATAAACACACAAAATTTAAAAACAAAATAATAACAAGAAAATTTAAATTACTTCATTTAACCATCTGCTTGCATTTATGTTTAATGTGCCAAATCATAATCTGCAGACAGAAATTTTTTTCAAGCTACATAATCAAACTTAAAACAAAAAGTCTTCATTTATAAAATACTAATGCTGACTTAGATGTTATTGAAAGTACAATTTCAGATGTTGAGAAGGATAGAAGAGTATGGAAAAGAATATATCACAATTAGGCATCTTGGCAAGGGCTTCCTAATTTTTTAAACCTAAAAATAAGGCACTATTTTGTCATCCCAATTCCAGTTTCTCAACTGCTCTTAATATTCCTCATGAGCATCAAATAATTTCTTTTGGAAATTATTAGATGAAACAGAAGAAGATATTTTACTGATAGTAATCTAAAGGATTAATCCAAATTGTATGTATTTGCAAACAATAGACGTGTATTAGTGGCAAACGCATAAAAAATGCATTGAGTCCTAGGAGATAAATAGAAGACACACGACCAGAGTCCTAACCCTTCTGTGCTACTTTTGAATGTCTTGAGAACAGTTATTTTGTGCTTTGCCTTTAAATTTTATCTCAGGAAGTTCCTTTCCTAGGCTGCATTTATTTATTTTTTATTTTTTTAGTCTGGATAGCCTAATTCTGGATTACCCTCAGAGAAAATATGTGATGTGGGAGGAAGAAATCTTTGAGCATAGAGGTCAATGGCTATGTTGAAGTCAGCTAGAACATCTTGGCTCACAGTAACATAGCTCTATTTCATGGAACGTTTGTCATTATAACAACTAAATATGGCACTGCCCCAGCTTCGCAAAAGTGATAGAATGCCTCCTGTAAATATTAATAACTTCACCGTCTTCATTTTGTACATATGTTTCCCTTGATACCTTTGAATTTATCACAACTATTTTTAGAATTAGTACCTCACAGTGGGAAGCATATATTTAATGTGGATTCTGAGTCAAATTACTACAAAAGCATTTCAGATCCCTAAACATTTTATAAGAGATATCTCAAGACACCACATATCATTCTGAGTTTCTACAAAGTATTTCCCTTGCCTGACTGTAAATATCTGAACTTGAGGATGATTTCTTACACATGCATTTGCATTGGTGAGTGCAATAACATATGCAAATAATAATATGTTTATTTTCTTTTATCACTCCCTATTGAAGAAACCAAAAGCAGGGTACTGATTCCTACAAATCCATACAAATTTACAGACAGTCAGCACATATGCTGTTACTGTAGTTATAATGAAACTGAAGCCTTTGTGGATTACTTTCCAATACATTTTACATGTCTCTCCTAAAACAAAGAATTATCAAATTTTTACGTTTTTATTATATCTAAATGTATTTACTGTCTATTTGCACACACACACCTCACCTGGCATACATTTAAATATAGATGTTAGGGGCGCCTGGGTGGCACAGCGGTTAAGCGCCTGCCTTCGGCTCAGGGCGTGATCCCGGCGTTATGGGNCGTTTTTATTATATCTAAATGTATTTACTGTATATTTGCACACACACACCTCACCTGGCATACATTTAAATATAGATGATAGGGGCACCTGGGTGGCACAGCGGTTAAGCGCCTGCCTTCGGCTCAGGGAGTGATCCCGGCGTTACGGAATCGAGCCCCACATCAGGCTCTTCCGCTATGAGCCTGCTTCTTTCCCACTCCCCCTGCTTGTGTTCCCTCTCTCGCTGGCTGTCTCTATCTCTGTCGAATAAATAAATAAAATCTTTAAAAAAATAAAATAAATATAGATGATAGACATATAGATTACAGGATTAATGGTATTTATCTTTCACAATCCAAAACCAAGAAATAAGCCAGGAAGAACATATGTTTAATACTATTATACACATTACACATAACTTGTTCTTATTTACAAATTATATGGCATTATAAGCAGAAAACATTTCACGTCAATTTTTATTTTTAAAGTGAACTGAGATTATTTTAGTACATTTATGCAAAATATATATCGTAAGTGTTTGAAATGACTGTGCATTTTATTTAACATATCAAATATGTTTGCTTGGTAATTCCATATATTCAATTCAATATTCATTATTAATTTTCATCTTGTTTTTGACTACTTGCTATGTTCTTTAGGAAATTTGCTCGTAGTTTCATATAATTAGGCAAATTTATAAATTTCTTGATATCTTTCTAAAAATGCTTTATAATTATTGCTTGCGTTATTAGATTTAGACTAATCCACAGCTACTGTGGTTTCCAGAGTGCAATTTCATTAAAATATTTTTTCAGCAAGATGTTTCTGGTTTGTATGTCTGAAAATTTTCTGTTCTCTTGTTGTTGACCATAGCTACGACTGAGTGTCTATTTAAAATTGCTGGTTCTTTTACTTTGAGAGATCTAATTCATTGTCTTTTAGTATTCTATGATGTTGATTAAAGGTATGGCATTAATATGTTTATTATTGATTACCAGTGACTAATACTGCTTTCTGCAAGCTATTTGGGTCTTCATTTTGTTGTTAGTAAAACTCTGAGGTTTCACTAAGTGATTTCTAATGTTGGTCATTTAGTTTCTAAATTTATTGTGTTGGGTACTCAAAGTTACAAGTACTATTCTAGATTGTAATACAATATAAATAAATATATATTATGTGATAGATATTTTATGTTATTTATATTATATATATCTTTTTAAAAGAAGAGTATTAAGATTAGATTAGTCCCATTGGATATTCAAATTTACAAGAGTGCTATAATACTTTAAAAGTATGACACTGCCGTAAGAACACATCAAAAAAAAAAAAAGTACCCCCCAGAAAGTCTAGAAATTAAATATAAATACATTAGTAAATTATAAAATATGGATATAAAAGCAGATAGATTTTATTTTTACAAAAGTATTTCAATAATCTAGTAGCCATCTGAAAGAAGATTGAAATCAATGTAGACACTGTCTTTTTCCCATTGGGTATTCTTCCTTGCTTTGTCAAAGATTAATTGTCCATATAATTGTGGGTTCATTTCTGGCTTTTTATTCTGCTCCACTGATCTATGCGTCTATTTTTGTGCCAGTACAATACTGTCTTGATCACTACAGCTGTGTAAAATAACTGGAAGTCCAGAATTGTGATGCTTTCAGCTTTGCTTTTCTTTTTCAAAGTTGCTTTGGAAATTTGGGGTCTGTTGTGGTTCCATACAAATTTTAGGATTGTTTGTTCTAGCTCTGTGAAAAATGCTGTTGGTATTTTATAATGATTGCTTTAAAAGTGTAGATTGCTTTGGGTAGTATAGACATTTTATCAATATTTGTTCTTCCAATCCATGAGCATAGAAAATTTTTCCATTTCTTTGTGTCATCTTCAATTTCTTTCATCAGTGTTTTATAGTTTTCAAAGTATAGTTCTTTCACCACATTGGTTATGTTTATTCCTTCCTTCATATCTTATGGTTTTTGGTGCAATTATAGATGGGATTGATTCCTTAATTTCTCCTTCTGTTGCTTTATTAATGATGTATAGAAATGCAACAGATTTTTGTACATTGATTTTGTTTCCTGGGACTTCACTGAATTTGTTTATCAGTTCTAGCATTTTTTGGTAGTCTTTCAGATTTTTTTATAGAGTACCATGTTATCTGTAAATACTGAAAGTTTGACTTCTTCCTTGCTAAATTGGATGCTTTTTATTTCTTTTTGTTGTCTGATTACTAGGACTTCTAGTACTCTATTAAATAACAGTGATGAGAGTGGACATCATTGTGTTGTTCCTTGGGTAAACTGGACAGCAACATGCAAAAGAATGGAAGTGGACCACTTTCTCACATCAAACACAAAAATAAATTCAAAATGGATTAAAGACCTAAATGTGAGACCTGAAACAATAAAAATCCTAGGGGAGGAGAATACAGTCAGTGGCCTATAAAACTCAACACCCAAAAAAACCCCAAATAATTTAATTAAAAAATGGGAACTATTCTACCATCCATCAATTGCACTACTAGGTTTTCCCCAAGTACAACAAAATACTAATTCAAAGGGGTACATGCACCCCCATGTTTATAGCAGCATTATCTACAATAGCCAAATTTTGGAAACAGCCCAATTGTCCATCAACTGATGAATGGATAAAGAGGTGGTATATATATATATATACACACACACACACAATGTAATATTACTCAGCCATAAAGAAGGATGAAATCTTTCCATTTGCAATGTCATGGATGGAGCTAGAGAGTATTATGCTAAGCCAAATAAGTCAGTCAAAGAAAGACAAATACCATAATATTTCACACACGTGGAATTTAAGAAACAAAACAAATGAACAAAGGGGGAAAAAAGAGAGAGAGAGGGGCAAACCAAGAGACAGACTCTTAACTATGAGAACAAACTGATGGTTACCAGAGGTGAAGTGTGTGGGGGGATGGGTGAAATAGGTGATGGGAATTAAGGAGTGCACTTGCGATGAGCACCAGCTGTTGAATGAAGTATTGAATTACTATACTGCTGACCTGAAACCAATACAGTGTATGTTAACTAACTGAAATTTAAATAAAAACTTAAGAAAAAAAAGAAAGAAAGAATGGAGGAAATAAAGATATAATTTTTTTGTAATGGGTTGAGTCCAGGGATTCTGCCTATAATAAGAAAAAACAAATGCTGAACTGAAAGTTCACAGAAGACATCAAGTATCCTTAAATGTGTCATATAGAGATTAGAACTGGTGCTACATATGGGTGATTTAAACGATAATAAATGTATATTTTGGGGCATATTGAACAATTTGTGCTGGAGATATCAATAAAGAACATATTAAATTTGAAAATAAATAAATAAATAAAGACATCAGCAAAAATGGCAGAGTAGGACCTATGAAAAAACTCTCTTCCATTAAAGCATTGAGAACACTGGCAAAAACTCAGAATCAACAGTTTGTACTTTGGAAAATTAAGCAAATATTATAGCCATCTAGGGAGTTTTATTCAAGAAAAGGATGAATCTTGGTTAAAAAAAGTCAGTCTTGTGCATTTTAATTTGTCCTATGCCATCCTTAGTTTTCAGCTCCATGGTAGCCTTGAAACCCAGCAGTCTGCTATCATACTGTAGACTAGCAGCCTCACAGCCCCAGGTCTGCTGAAGAAGAACATGATTGAAATGCCTTAGCTATTTGACCTGTCTGGTGGTTCCCTGGTAGACCTCACTTCGAACATTGTCTGTATTTATTCTGATGCAGAGTTAACCCAGTTATGCATTAAGAAAAAAAAAAG
>NC_048220.1:132709269-132744488 GCF_002007445.2 Ailuropoda melanoleuca
ACACACACACACACAATGTAATATTACTCAGCCATAAAGAAGGATGAAATCTTTCCATTTGCAATGTCATGGATGGAGCTAGAGAGTATTATGCTAAGCCAAATAAGTCAGTCAAAGAAAGACAAATACCATAATATTTCACACACGTGGAATTTAAGAAACAAAACAAATGAACAAAGGGGGAAAAAAGAGAGAGAGAGGGGCAAACCAAGAGACAGACTCTTAACTATGAGAACAAACTGATGGTTACCAGAGGTGAAGTGTGTGGGGGGATGGGTGAAATAGGTGATGGGAATTAAGGAGTGCACTTGCGATGAGCACCAGCTGTTGAATGAAGTATTGAATTACTATACTGCTGACCTGAAACCAATACACTGTATGTTAACTAACTGAAATTTAAATAAAAACTTAAGAAAAAAAAGAAAGAAAGAATGGAGGAAATAAAGATATAATTTTTTTGTAATGGGTTGAGTCCAGGGATTCTGCCTATAATAAGAAAAAACAAATGCTGAACTGAAAGTTCACAGAAGACATCAAGTATCCTTAAATGTGTCATATAGAGATTAGAACTGGTGCTACATATGGGTGATTTAAACGATAATAAATGTATATTTTGGGGCATATTGAACAATTTGTGCTGGAGATATCAATAAAGAACATATTAAATTTGAAAATAAATAAATAAATAAAGACATCAGCAAAAATGGCAGAGTAGGACCTATGAAAAAACTCTCTTCCATAAAAGCATTGAGAACACTGGCAAAAACTCAGAATCAACAGTTTGTACTTTGGAAAATTAAGCAAATATTATAGCCATCTAGGGAGTTTTATTCAAGAAAAGGATGAATCTTGGTTAAAAAAAGTCAGTCTTGTGCATTTTAATTTGTCCTATGCCATCCTTAGTTTTCAGCTCCATGGTAGCCTTGAAACCCAGCAGTCTGCTATCATACTGTAGACTAGCAGCTTCACAGCCCCAGTTCTGCTGAAGAAGAACATGATTGAAATGCCTTAGCTATTTGACCTGTCTGGTGGTTCCCTGGTAGACCTCACTTCGAACATTGTCTGTATTTATTCTGATGCAGAGTTAACCCAGTTATGCATTAAGAAAAAAAAAAGGCAGTTATATACCATCTTGTCTTCCTAAGGCAGTAGATAAGAGTTGGGGAAAACAACAGCCTAACCAAAAAGTTTAAAATGAAAAGTTGAGGGACAAAATGACCATAGGGAAGTATGAGAATATCCAATATATCAATATTTTTGAACAATTTGTGTCTTGTGAATGCACAGGGCTGTTCTCATGTGCAGGGTTGTATGTATGTTCAGAAAAGAACTGGGAAGACCCTACACCGTGGCTAATACTGAAAGTCTATGCAAGCAGGAGGTGAAGGCTAAGGAAGAGTTGTAATCTGCCTAGCCAAGTGCTGAAGACCTACCACAACATTCCACTGAGCCTTTGCAAACACCAGGAGACTTACTGATTCCAGGTATTCAAGGAATCTCTGTCTTATCATTAGCAGACCACTAAGCTGACTTGAGAGATTTCAGTGGCCACATATAACAAAGAAAACAGAATTTTCAGAATTGTTTCAGAAAAGTACTACACAAGCAAGCAAAAACATCAGCAGCAAACAGTACCAGAATAAAACAAAAACTCTGGGGGTGGAGTAGAATCTGATTTTCAGAATTGTCATATAATATTACTTAAAATATTCTTTTCCAACAACAACAACAACAACAACATATATGGAACATGTAAAGGAGCAATAAGTATGGCCCTGAGGGGAAAAAATCCATACAAATTATCCTTGGGAAGACCACAGATTGGAATTAGTACCGTCATATGATACAACATGGATAAACATTGAGAACATTATGCTAAGTGAAAAAGTGAGATGAAAAGGGCTATAAATTGTGTGATTCAATTTAAATGAAACATTTAGAATCAACAAATTTATGGAAACAGGACGATTATTGGTTGCAAAAGGCTGGGGGTGGAGATGGGAACAGAAGGTATTAGATACAGGGATTTTTCAAGAGTGAAAAAACATCTCAAAACAACAATGACTACCTCCAAACTTTACCAGGGTCAAAAATAAAACAATAAATGCTAAACAATGTTACCACATTATTCAAGAATGTGTAATGGGAAAGTTCTTTGAGTAAAAATATAGAAATCACAAAATTTTCAAAAAAAGATAAATTCAATTATATAAAAATATGTATGGGGAAAAATATAAGTCAAATCAAAATGCAAAGGGAAAAATGGTGAAACAGAACTAACACAATCATAGCACAACCACAAGTCTAATATCTGTAAACATAAATTGCTTCTAATACTTTCAGATAAATATAGAAGTCTACATTTGAGAAGTATTACATAGACTTTCTCCCCACCCCCAAACATACACATCATATTTAAATATGTAACCATGCACTGGATCAAAAGGAAGACAAGAAATTTCAAAATCTATTTGTAAAAGATTATAGTCCATAATCCAAATGCAGATTTTTGAAAGATAGGGGTAAATGCCAGAGTAAAAGTGTTAGGCAATTGGTATGAGACTACGAAGTGGACACAGCAATTACCAACCGGATCCCAAAGAGATAAATGCACTTTGATGGTCACTGTAGCATTTTTCACAATAGCCAAAACAGAGATATAACCTCGATATTCCCCAACAGATGAACAGATTAAAAATATGGCCTATATATACAGAATATTATCTAGCCTTAAAAACAAAGGAAATCTGCTACATGTGACAACACGGATGAACTTGGAAGATATTATACTAGGTGAAATAAGTAAGCCACAGAAGAACAAATACTGAATGGTTCCAATCATATGAGATATCTAAATTAGTCAAACTCGGGGCACCTGGGTGACTTCGTCATTAAGTGTCTGCCTTGGGCTCTGGTCATGATCCCAGGGTTCTAGGATGGAGCCCTACATCGGACTCCCTGCTTAGTGGGAAGCCTGCTTCTCCCTCTCCCACTCCCCCTGCTTGTGTTCCCTCTCCTGCTGTCTCTCTCAGTCAAATAAATAAATAAAATCTTAAAAATAAACAAACAAATAAATAATAAATTAGTCAAACTCATAAAAAGAGTAAAATGGTGGTTGCCAGAGACTGGAGGGAGGAAGGACATAGGTAGCTGTTGTTTAACTGGTATTAAAGTTTCACTTTGGCAAAGTGAATCAATTCTAGAGATCTGTCGTACAATATTTTGTATATAGTTAACAATACTGTATTGTATACTTTAAATTCTGCACCCAGGGTAGATCTCATATTAAGTGCTTAACATGGAGAGAAGGAAGAAAAGAAAGAAGGAGGGAGAAAAAGCAATAGTATTAGTAAGTTCGCCTTGGAGATGAAGGAGAGTGGGTAAAAATAGTAAGCCGAAGATGCCACCATCAATTCTTTTCTCCTTTGTGAGAATGCTGTTCCTCATATCAAATATGGAGTATAAATCCCTTCCCTTGAATCCATTCCTTTCCTTGATTCATGGAATGTGGAGGAGTTAAGATGTTTTGGAGCTTACAATAATTGGTCATAAGGAACTTTGTAGTTTCCTTTCTCTAGTCTTGGAATTCTTGCTCTTTAGATACTTCTCATGGAAACCCATCACTATGATGTGAGAAGCCCAAGACACGTGTAAGTGATTATATATGTTCTCCAGTTGAAAACCCCAGTTGAACTCCTTGCTGAAAGCTAGCATCTAGTGCCAGCTATACGAGTGAGCTCTTTCGGATTTCAGGTCTAGTTGATCCTTCATATGACTATGGACACTGCCAACATCTTACTACTACAACCTTATGACAGACTCCTAGTGAATAGTGTCCATTCGAGCCCAGACAAAATAATAAATTGCTGTTTAAGGCCAGCAAGTTTGTGGGGTAGTCTGTTATCAATAACAAAATCACAATTTGAAACTAGAAGTGAGATGTCACCTTAACAACTTAAATGTTTGATATTGGCTTAGGGGCTTAAAACATGTGACCTCAGGAGAATTACCCTTATCAGGTGGCAGCCACACCGATTCAACACATGAGAGATTGATAGGAATCTACTAAGCCAGGATTTCTTGAATCAAGATGGGATAGTGCTACAGAGCCATTTTCTTTTGACAAAATATATCACTCTGAATGTATGGATATTGGGTGGTTGTGGCATAGGAAATCACAAATGCAGAAGAGTGACACATTATAGAGAGATGGGAGTGGAGACTTAATATTTGTAAAAGTGACAAAAACAAAGAAGGAACGGAAATGCATGTATTACAGACGAAATGAAAACGTCTCACAAATCAGGCAAAATTGGTAATAAATATTTAGCCCATTTTCAAATTTATAAAATCTCTACTGCAAGAAGAATAAAAGTAGAGACATTCACATAGCACACTCATGTATAGCGAGGGGCATGTGTAATAATTCTTGAAATTCTGGCTTTGCACATTTTTACGAACTATTAACTAGTAACATAAATTGCAAAGTAAAAGATAAATGACTAGGTTGCTTAACTCTGTATAACTGAGACCTGTATAACTAAGTAGTGGCTTCTGATTATGATATTGCCCCAAGTTCACAAGGATGAGCATAGTATATACACCATGACACTCTTTGCCCTCTGTGAATGATCCAGTGATAGAATTATCCGACTCACAGGGGTGCCTGGGTGGCTCAGTCCATTAAGCTTCTAACCCTTGATTTCGGCTCAGGTTATGATCTCGGGGTCTTGAGATGGAGTCCCGGGTCAGGCTCCATGATGAGCATAGAGCCTGCTTAAGATTCTCTCTCTCCTTTTCTCTCGGCCCATCTCTGCTCATGTTCTCTCTTAAAAAAAAAAAAAAAAAAAAAAAAAAGTATTATCTGACCCACAGTGAGCCAGTTTCCCTAAAAGAAATTTGAAATTGAAAATAGCAAGGAAGTCTTGAGAAACTGAAAAATATTGAAGCTATGCTTAGTAGCAGCTGTCTAGAGGTAAAATTTTCTTCAGATATTCTGTACATTCAAGCTCTTGTCATTGAATTTTGGAATTTCAGCATCTCCTTCAATTTGAGGAGATATTATACTGTGTTTCCTGTAATGCATGTGTAAAATTATGTTTTACTTGCACTTTTATTCTCTACCTTAAAATTATTATTTGCAGAAGAGTGCTCTATACTTTAAAGCATTATTAAAGTTTATGCTTCTTATTCACATTAAGATTCTCATTATAAATATAACTTCATAGAATCCAAGGCACAATTTTTAATAGTGATTTATAGCCTATTATACTCTGAAGAATCATACTGAAAAAGTTTTTTTTTCATAAGGATAATGTACATACACATTTAATTTCAAATATCTGAAATATGGTTATTAATCACAAATGCACACTGCTCCCGAATAGTCTCAGGAATAAATACAACTAAGCTTGGAATTATACAATTAAAAAAAAAGATGATGCCTCAAAATATAGGACATTTACTTTCATTGAAGAAAATAGAAAAGAATGCATGAAGCAGGAGCGCCTGGGTGGCACAGCAGTTAAGTGTCTGCCTTCAGCTCAGGGCGTGATCCGGCGTTATGGGATCGAGCCCCACATCAGGCTCCTCTGCTGTGAGCCTGCTTCTTCCTCTCCCACTCCCCCTGCTTGTGTTCCCTCTCTCGCTGGCTGTCTCTATCTCTGTCAAATAAATAAATAAAAAATCTTAAAAAAAAAAAAGAATGCATGAAGCAAAAGGAAGTTTATAGGAAGAAATTCACTCCCACAACTGAATTTTTGGAATATTAGGATTTATTTTTTTTTTACTGAAGATTTCAATTCATCAAAAAGTTGTAAATTATTTCAATAGGTCATGATCAACATTTATGTTTTGGTATTTTCAAATATCAGTTTTATTATGGAAAGTTGCAAACATAAAATGTAGGAAAAACAATATAATGTAGCCAAATTGCCCATATTTAATCTTTTACCACATTGTTTCACCTCACTCTTTTTTTTCCCCCTTAATTGATGTAATTTAAAGGAAAAGCCTAACTATTTAACCTGTCAATAATTCCTTAGGCACTTCTAAAAATCAAGAATATTTTCCTACCTACATGTGATTCAACTATCTCACCTAAAAATTACCTATTAATTCCTTAATACAATTTATTAACCTAGGTTGTATTCAAATTCTTCTGATTTTGCAGTATAGGTGGATTATTTGAATTAAGAATAAAACAAGATGTTTCCTGTCTTGCATTTAGGTTTTTCTCTATTTTGAATTTATTTTTATGTATGCTGTAAGGAAGTGGTCCAGTTTCATTCTTCAGCATGTTGCTGTCCAGTTTTCCCAACACTATTTGTTGAAGAGACTATTTTTTCCCATTGGATATTCTTTCCTGCTTTGTCAAAGATTAATTGCCCATATAGTTATGGGTTCATTTCTGGTTTTTTTATTCTATTCCATTGCTCTCCATGTCTTTTTTTGTGCCAGTACTATACTGTCTTGATCACTATAGTTTTGTAATATAACTTGAAGTCTGGAACTGTGAGACAGGAAACCACCAAAATCCTAGCGGAGAGAACTCTAAGTAACCTCTTACTAGATATGTCTCCTGAAGCAAAGGAAACAAAAGCAAAAATAAACTATTGAGACCTCATCAAGTTAAAAAGCTTCTGCACAGTAAAAGAAAAAACAAAACTAAAAGGCAACCTATGGAATGGGAGAAAATATTTGCAAATAACAATAAAGGGTTAGTATCCATGATAAATAAAGAAATTATAAAACTCAACACTCAAAAAACAAATAATCCAGTTGAAAAATGGGTAGAAGACATGATTAGACATTTTTCCAAAGAAGATGTACAGATGGCTAACAGACACATGAAAAGATGCCCAATACCACTCATCATCAGGGAAATGCAAATCAAAACTACAATGAGATATCACCTCACACTGGTCAAAGTGGCTAAAATTAACAACACGGGAAACAACAGGTGTTGGAAAAGATGCAGAAAAAGCAGAATCCTTTCACACTATTGGTAGGAATGCAAACCGTGCAGCCACTGTGGAAAAAAGTATGGAGTTAGCAATTGAATTCCTAGGTATTTACCCAAAGGATACAAAAATGCTGATTCAAAGGGATATATACACCCCCATCTATATAGCAGCTTTATCAGCAATAGCCAAATTACATAGAGAAGCCAAATGTCCACTGACTGATGAATGTATAAAGAAGTTGTTATATATATGGATACTACTCTACTGTGAAAAAGAAGGCAATCTTGCTATTTGCAATGTCATGGATGGAGCTAGAGAGTATTGGCTAAGAAATATAAGTCAGTCTAAGAAAGACAAATACCATATGATTTCATTCATATGTGGAATGTAGGAAACAAATCAACATGGGAGGGGAAAAAGTCACAAATGAAGAGACATTCTTGACTGTGGGGAAAAATCTGGTGGTTACCAGAGAGGAGGTGGGGTGGGGGGGAAGGTGGATGGGTGATGGGCACTAGGTGTTGTATGTAAGTAATGAGTTGTGGAATTCTACTTCTGAAGTTAATACTGCACTGTGTGTTGACTAGCTGGAATTTAAATAAAAACTTGGGGAGAAAAAAAAAGAATAAAACAAGGTGTAAAATCTCAATACTCCCTAAGTGTTTATTATGACTATTACATCCATCTTTTTTTGTTTCCTTATTTTTTGTTTCCATGCCATTAATTTCTAGAAATAACTGGATCAGATTTTATGGAATATCACCCACAGTCTATATATACCTGGGTGATTCCTACTGATGTTACGTAACATTTTGCTCTATTCCTTGTATTCCCTGTATGTCTTGGGTGGCTCAGTCGGTTAAGGGTCTGCCTTTGGCTCAGGTCATGATCCCAGCATCCTGGGATCAAGCCCCAGTCAGGCTCCCTGCTAAGCAGGGAGCCTATTTCTCCCTCTGCCCCTTGCTTGTGTTCTCATTTGCTCTCTCTACCAAATAAAAATAAATAAAATCTTAAAATAAATAAATCCAGATTCAAATCATTTTGGCAAGACAACTCTAAAGGATGTATATTTCATGTTCTGTTGTTTGAAGATGAACACATCTTTATGAATTTGACCACTTTTAGTTAGGTTGAGACTTATGAGTGGTGACAACATACTTAGTCTTCCAATTATAAATTTCCCATTCATATTTCTCTATATATATTTAGCATTCACCTATACTTGGCTTACTTAAAACTTATTGTTTATTTTTTTATCCCATGTGATCAACTTTGTTTATGAAAATGAAGCCTCTTTTTCTTTCAATAAAACTTTCTTTTAAGTCAAAACTAGGTTGGATAAACTAATGCCACTGTTGAGTGAAATAACCTTAAAGGAAACAGAAAAAGGTACTGATGACCTTGAAAAAATATCCATCATTTGGTTGTTATTTTAAGAACAAGACAAGTCCAAAATTCTCAAGTGAAGCATCTAATAATCAATTTTAGTTACCAAATACTGTAAGACCAAGAATTTGTCCCCAAAAAGCCAGCTGCCAAGCTCTTTAGAGGGGATAAAAAAATTGAAAGCTGTAGGATCACATGACCGCTCCTGACAATTTTACACAATTTAGAGTGATAAAAATGTAAATTCACATCTTTCCGTTCAAATCTTGAACATAGAATGAAACTTAGGACCATTATCTAAATAAAATACTTCCTAAGGCTATAATACCTTGACTTTAGAAAGCCTAGCTCAGAAGACAACTTTACAAATCACTGAATGAAAACTACTAGAATTAACAATTATTATATAAAATAAAAGTATAAAACTATGAAAACTGGAATAGAAATATGTTGGAGTTGGATGCTCTAAGGAACACTGAAATACAAAACCTGCCTGATCTACCTCCCACTGAAACTTTCTTCCTTTAAGAAGTTGGTATTCACCCCTTCTCTCCTAATTCTGAACTCATAAACCCTAGCATCTGAAATCAGAATTGCTCTAAGGAGGATATTCAGGGTGAGTATTAGTTAGAAAGCAAAATAACCATAAGAAATACCGGAAAATTGTGAGTTTATGCTAAAAAGTGTAAATTTCATGAGCAAAAGATTTGAGAGTGTTGACTAAGGTAAACCAGACATAATTTTGGTTGCCAGCAACCATTAACTATATAGCATTGATTATATCTACAGTACCAATTGATTCTGATATTTCAGACAATGAGAATGTGGGCTAAACAATGACCAACTCTGAAATGACATTTATAGGACAGAGAACTTTTGGCAAACTTTCAAGGCAAAAAATAAACTGATATAGTAAATAAGAGAGTAAGAGTAGATATATAGTGCAAATTTAATTTTTTTTAACATTTATTACTCATTATGATAAAATGTTTTAAAAAACACTCTACTGGGAAGTAAGTGCAAACATACCAAATAAAAACATCAAAATAGAAAAAGGAGAAACATGATTAGTGATTAAAGAAAAACTCAGGGTATAGAAGAAACTTTACAACAATAACAAAAAAGAATTCTACTGAGTGCACTGGTACAGATTTAGAAGACAAAGTTGTTGAAAATGATTTTTAAGACAAAGGAGTGATTAAATAAAACCTTTTTGAAATTATAAAATACAATGAATCTAAACAAAATATAAAACCAGAAAATATAACTTAAAAACAAGGAAATGGAAATTGGCTGACTATGTGATTGTATCACTATTAAATTAAAATATTTTAACGATAAAATATTAGACATGCCACTCCTTCTTAACAAGTAAAAATGTGAACAGACTGAAAATTAAACAATATTTCTTGTATCCATAGGACAAGGGAGGACACTGGAAAAATCACTGCCCCCAAGATCAGAGAGACAGGCCAATACAGGGAGTCAAAGCTTACCTGAGCAGAAACTCCTGAGCAGAAGCCGCCTGGGCACCAGTGCTGCAGTAGGAAAACCTGAACTACAATTTAGAAATTGCTAGAGGCTCAGTGTAGACAACGCTGAGAGTTACAATATTGTGAAATTTAAGTCCAGGAGCTTGTTCAGCTTCCCATAGTAAATATCAGAGAAAATACCTTTGGGCTTCTGGCAAGGAAAGGGGAAGAGGAACCATTTTGAAATATCCCAGAGTACTCTGTTTTTCATAACAAGGCCTGCCCTCAGGTGAAACGAGTTAATCAGAGCCTAATCTTCTGGGGTATTACCAGAATCTGCTTCGCTTGGGGGAGGAAAATACCCAAATTCTATCTGCTCTAGCTCTCCAATGGGAGAAGGGAAAGAGCCCACTCCAGCCCACTGTAGCTATCCTATCCTATAAGCAGGAATTAAATAGTAACTGTTGTGAAGTTCAGAGACACAGACTCACTAAAGACTGAAAGCCAGCCATGGGCATATAGAATGCTCCCCCATTCACCCACATTACTAAGACCGATTTACAGCACTTCTCTTTACCCAATACATTCTATTTGGCTATCAAGAAAAAATTGAAAGGCATACCAAAAGACAATACATAGTGTTTGAAGAGACAAAGCAAACACCAGAGCCAAATAAAACAACGATGTTGGAATTATAAGGCTGGGAGCTGAAAATAACTATGACAATATCCCAGGAGCTCTAATGGATAAAGAAAACAGCATGCAAAAACAGATGGACAATGTCAACAGAGATGTGGAAATCCTAAGAAAGAACCAAAGGGAAATACTAGAGATCAAAACCACTGTAACAGAAATGAATAATGTATTTGATGAGTTAATTAGGTGAGGGATGCAGAAAACATCACCCAATTATATGCTGTCTACAAGAAGCCGACCTTTAATACAAAGAAACATATAGATTAAAAGTAGGATAATGGAAGAAAATATATCACACCAACCTTAATTAAAAAAATCAGAAGTTATGATTGATTTCAGACACAGTAGATTTCAAAGTAAGAGAAGTTATAAGGGACAAAAAGGGCATCATAAATGATAAAGATGCCAATTTTCCAAGAAGGTACAATAACTCTTAATGTGTATATACCTAACAACAGAGCATCTAACTATGTGTGGCCCAAACTGACAGAAATTCAAGGAGAAATAGACATTCCACTGTCAGAGATATAGACTTCATTTTTTTTTTTTTTTTTTTTTTTTTTTTTTTTTTTTTTTTTTTTTAGGTGCAGACTTCAGTACCTTACTTTCAGAAATGGACAGATTCAGAAGGCAGAAAATGAGTAAGGACAGTTGAATTCAACAACATCATCAATCAACTGGATATAATTGACATATATAGAGGATTTCATCCAACACCAAAATAAACACTTCTAAAATTCACGTGGAACATTCACCAAGATAGAACACATTTTGGGCCATAAAACAAACATTAAAAAATTTAAAAAAAATAGAAATCATTCAATACCTGCTCTCAGACCATAGTAGAATTAAACTAGAAATTGAAAACAGAGATATAACTAGAAAGCCCCCAAATACATGGAGATTTAAAATCAGACTTCTAAATAACACATGGTTTGAAGAAGAAATGTCAAGAGGAATTTAAAAAATATTTTTAGTTAAATGAAAAGGAGAACACAACATCAAATTTTGTAGGATGCAAAGAAAGTAGACTTAGAGGGAAATTTATAGCATTGAAAATATGTATTGGAAAAGAAGTATCTAAATTCAATAATCTATGTTTCCACTTTAGGAAACAAAGAAGGAGGAGGAGGGGAAGGAAGATGATGACAACAACGACGACGGCCAAGAAGAGGAGAAGGAGAAGAGGAAGGAGGAGAAAAAGAGGAGGAGGAAGAGAAAATTAAAACCAAACTAAATGAAAAAAAAAAAAATTAGAGCAGAGATCAGTGAAATTGAAAACAGGAAATCAACAGAGAAAATCAACAAAATCAAGAGCTGATGCTTTGAAAAGATCAATAATATTGAAAAACCCCTAGCAACACAGCAGTTAGAATACTAGCAAAAAAAAAAAAAAAAATCAAATATTTGATATATTAATCATCAGGGAAATGCAAATCAAAGTCACTTTTTCTTATTCATTGTTGCATAACTAACACCTAGCTTCTTTAGCCTTCGACCACTGTAGTTGTCCAAAAACGTAATACTCTTGTTTCGTTTGAAAAGCCAAGAACACTAGCAAGCTATTGGGGTCATTTTCAAATACCTTGAACATTTCCAACACAGTCAGCTCTCTCTGGATTGCTCTTTGTTATAATAACATCAATTTTCATCTCCGGTCCATTGGAATATTGTGTTGATTTCAAAATTTCCTCTACAGACTTCTGCTTGGCTTATTATATCTTTGTCTCGCCACAATTTCTGCTTACCTGAAGTAGGAGAAAGCAGAGCTCTTCCTAATTTTATTGCTCCCTAACACATTTTCATCTAGGTTTCAACCAGCTTCATCTGGACTGGCATTGTCTACAGGGGGCATGTTGTGGAGAAAAGGATTTAATCTTTAGCCCAGAGTTTAACATACTATTAATTCTCAAAATGCAACCATTGTTTATACTAGTGTAATTGTGACATTGAAGATATGTTCCCCAGCCTGTACAGCATATGCAACCCTGCATTTCCAAAACAAGCTTTGCATGCCTCTAACTTCATTATTTCATCCCATTCTTATGTCTGATAGTTGTAAGCAATCTGAAAGCACAGATCATATTTTATTCATTTGAACTAAAGAGATAAATATTGTGGGGAAAATGTCTTCCAGACAGATGGAATATCACAAAGGCCCCAGATATAAAAATATTTGGCAATCTAAAAAATGAAATGTCTGGTGGCACTGATGCAAATTAAGCAAGGAGATATATTTGGAAAGCTAAAGTTAGGCAAGCATTCTCATAGGGGCCAAGACTCAGCAGGGTGAGTTTTATTCTAATTCTAATTGAGAACCATTGAAAAATACTTAACCAGGAGTGTCCCGTTTGAAGTTTTACACTTTTAAAAGAACACTTTTTTAACTGAATAAGGAATGCATGTGGGTGTATGCAAAAAAATAGATGTCACAGTCTTCAGTGAAAGGATGCTTATCGCCTGAATTAACACATGGCAATATAGATGAACATATATGGACACATCAATGCTAAACTATGAAGTTATAACTGGCGAAACTAATTAATCGAGTACAGTCTAAATAAAGGATACAAACCAAGTCAACCATTATTTCTATCTTAAGGATCAAGGGAAAACAGTGGTAATTTTCCTAAAACAGTGACTGGGGGCGGCAAAGATGCAGAGAATAAAACAAAAGTTTACATTTTATTTTAAAATGTGACTTCAAGGGGTGCCTGGGTGCCTGGGTGGCTCAGTCAGTTAAGTGTCTGCTTTCTGCTCAGGTTATGATCCCAGAGTCCTGGGACAGAGCACAGCCTGCTTCTCCCTCTCCCTCTGCCCTTCCTGTACCCCCCCCCACCTTGTGCTCTCTCTCTCTCAAATAAATAAATGCAATCTTAAAATAAATAAAATAAAATAAAATAATAAAATGTGACTTCAAGGCCACAGGGTGCCTTCAGAAGAGAGCCATTTTCTTCTATTCGCCAAGAATGGAATTAAATCCTTAATTACATTTAAATATTTCTTACATTTATGGAATCAAAACATACAATATTCCAATTCCCAAGATTGAATAAAGTCAATCATGATATCTTGCATAAACTCAGTTCAAGACAGATGACTTGTGTGCCAGAAAGTTAATTAGGGGAGCTGTGATAAGAAATTCAACGGCCATCAGGACAGAATATACACTTCCTGGGGTCAGCATGTTTTCTCCCTAGAGAGAATACTAAATGACATGCCAAATTACAATCCACAGATTTCTTGGTAAACGGGGATTCCAGGGGTAATTAAAATGTAATCAGACCAAAATAGGAATATAACTGCCGCTTGTGTTTGATAGACCTAGTCTTTGAGTCAATCAAAAAGAAGTAGCTGGATAGGAGAAAAACCATGAAGTGAGGATGACAGTTATCAAATTTTCTTTATTACCTAAAACACTAACTTAAATATTGTTGTATTTTATTCCTGTTATTTCAAAATGAATGTTATGTTACCTATCAGCCATTCATCCTTTCATGAAGCAAAAATTAAAGGAAAACTATTGCCTGGAGCTTTGATTCATCATAATAAGTATCCAAGCCTGCTGTACATTTTTTCTAATCTGAAGGATAAGCGTGGGTTTCTTTTCAGAGTCACATTATAATTCTACTTGCTCTAACAGTATGTGAATAATGAAGGCTTCTCTCTTTGAGTGGGAACTGATTAATTGGTTGGAAATACAGGAACAAAGTTGAACAGTCTTTATTTGAGAACTTAATGATTACATGGTTTCTTTTCAGTAATGAAACCTATCTTTTCTCGGGGAGAATAAAATGTTATATAAACAGAAGCCTGACGATCCATATGAACAATCAGAACAAGATGGTACAGAGGAGAAAAATATTAATTACTATGATTCCAGTTCTAATGGAACACACTTAGATTCTTGAAAACAGTAGGAAGAAGCTACTATAAGGACCCATTTTACTAAACATCATAAAATAGAGGGTCCCCAACTTAAGGTGATTTGACTTATGATTTTTCAAGTTTACAATGGAGCAAGAGTATTATGCATTTGATAGAAACCATACTTTGAGTTTTCAATTTTGACCTTTCTCCAATACGTACTAACCTCTCCATATGTGGTCCAATGATCCCTCATGGTGAAGGGCAAGGTGCAGCAGGGGCAGCTCCCAGTGAGCCGCGCACATGAGGGTCAGCGACCAGTACACTGACAACCATTCAAGCGCCTGTTTTCCACTTTCAGTACTGTAGTCAATAAATTACGAGACATCAACACTTTATTATAAAATAGGCTTTGTGTTAGATGATTTTGCCTAACTGTAGGCTAATGGAAGTGTTCTGAGCACATGTAAGTTAGGCTAGGCTGAGCAATAATGGTGGGTAGATTAGGTGTTTTAAATACATTTTCAATCTACTATATTTTCAACTCACGATGTGTTTATTGGGATATAACCCCATCATAAGTTCAGGAAGATCTAAATTACATGTGCAGACTTTTTTGGTCACTTGATGTTTTTTGTTTTGTTTTGTTCTCAGAGGGTTTATATTAGTGCCTAAGATAAAGAAAAAGTAGAGCTGCATACTAGAACTAAAAGTTGGATTGCATAAATTCATACTGTTTTTCATTATTTGCTAATTATCTCCTGTGCATTAGTCATCCCTCTTTAATTAAATTGTAACATTATTGAGAATAGGAACTAAATCTAATACTTCTTTTTTAATTTCTTCAGTAGCCGGCTTGTGTAGAAATCCAAGTAACAACTTGTTTATCTATTAGTCAAAATATATTTCTGTATAAATGTTCCAAGATGGAGGATATTACATAATACGAGTATCTAATATACTGGTTCTGTGATAGTCTGCCTCCAATCTACTTCATGAATTTGTTTTTTGAAAAAATAATTGGTTTATACTCCAGTGTGCAATCTTCCCTGGTTATATTTCCATTTTAACCATCCTAATTGGAATATAAAAGTTTTGTTCACTACAAAGTAATTGCAGGTGTCAAGTAGGTAATAAATATATAAGGGATACAAGGTCTTGGCTTTGAAATGTGTGTCTTTCCATAAACAATTCTTACCTAAATTTACCTGCATTGAAACACAGCACCCATATTAATAATTTCAAATTGAATTAAACATAACATTTTAAAACATTAGATGAAGATAAATACCCCTTCCCAATCCCATACTTTAAGATAATTATCTCCAAGTTTCTGGATGGTTCACATTGCTATATTTGTCGTTCTCCTTTACTTACTTATTTGTAATCTCTGAACCGTGGACATAAAACTTCACAGCCATTCCTTAAACAAACTGGGTTGAAAGGCAAGTTTAATTTGCAAATGAAGACTAAAATCAGAGTTTATATATTTTTTTTTCTAAAAAGATAAAATGAATTGGTGAAGAGGTGCAACCCCCTAAGTTGGCAAAAGCAAGAGTTGTTTTGTAAGAGCCAGAACATTTATCTCTGCCTTTATATGTAAATGACTCCCGACTGCTACCACAGAGGAGAAAAGAAGTATGGTTTTAAGGCCTGCTGCTCTTCCTGCTGCTGAAGGCTTGGATTGCCAGCCTCAGCCAGCCTCCGGTATAGGGGCGAACTTTATTTTTCATTTCTCAAAATCATGTTCCAAGGTATTGCACCGAAACTTTTCTCTCCACACTCATTGTTTTAGTTTTCTATTATTGCTGCAACTAATTGCCATACATTAAGCAGCTTAAAACAACACCTATTTATTGTCCCACAGTTTTGTGGGCCAGAAGTCCGCTGTCAGGGATCCTGGGCACTTATTTGGGATCTCTGGGGGATAATCCAGTTCTAGTCTCATTGAGGGGATTGGTAGAAATTCCATTTCGTGAGGTTGTCGGACTGAGGCCCCCATTTCTTTCTTGGCCTTGGGGAAGGAATCATTCTTCACTTCTAGATGTCACCTGCATCCCTTTCCTGGTTCACATTCAGAGGCATCCCTGGCTGGTCAGTTCCATCTCATGCTTTCTATCTCTCTGACTGACTCCTCTGTTTTCCCTTACTACTTTCACATTGTCTGTGGGCCCATTTGGATAGTCCCAGATAATCTCCCCTCTTTTACTGTCATCTAATTAGGAATGTTAATTCCATCTTTCATCTTCAAAGTCCCTTCACAGCACTATGTAGAGTTGTGTTTGATTGAATTACCAGAAGTCAAGAATCTTGGGGCATCTTTAGAATTTAGCCTTCCCCCCCCACACACACCCAATCCTCATATTTAAAGGCAAAGTGTTCACACATGTCTTCCTATTTGTTCTTGCTTGAAATTTGAGAAACATATCAAAATTTACCTGCTTCATATTTTCACCCAAGTCATACCTACTTTGGACAAAATAAAGTACTAACCCATTAGAGAATAAAGATAATACCAGTCCATTGGTGGTAATTAAGAAGCCCACACTGGTGTGCAGAGCCAGCCACTACCAGCAGAAGTGAACCAATCATGTTCATTTTTTTCTGAAATCTGTATCCCATGACATCACTTCGGTAGCTGCCTCTCAGTCCTGGTAGGAGTATTTATATCTTTGCAGAGGTGACCTGCCAGCACATCACTGCAAATTGCAATATATCATGTCATGTAGTCCCAAGTATGTCTTTTGCTAGTTGGGAACATTAAATATCCGCACTTGGAGATGCTATCAGACAGACCAGAGGTACATCTCTCAACATATACATATTGGCTAAGTGACCTTCAGCAATTGAGTTAATCTCTTATGCTTTTAAATCTGTAAAATTATCTCATGGGTTTTTTGTTTGTTCAAACATTCAACAAATACTAATGATTTCCATGTATCATGTGATATACTAGATCTGGGAATAATATGGTGAAGATTCCATATTTGTATTAATCCAAAAGTATTTAATATACATTGTACAGAAATTGGAACTGAATAAACAAAAGTTAGTGAAATTGATTTTGTGTATTTGAACCTGCTTAACAACTTAAAGAAGCTCGCGAAAACTTTCTTGACAGAAACACTTCTATGCATATATGTCAAACTTCATGTATAGAATTTTAAGAAACCCATGGGATATTTCATGCTTATTCAAGGATTCACTTTTATCCATGTCATGCATATTAAAACTGTGGAATTTTACTGCAAAAAAGTGGAAACAAAATAACTCTTCATTTTCAAATGCATTGTAGGGAAAACTAATGGGAGAACAAAATGGGTTTGATATGACTGAGTTATTGGACATAGATGCAGAAAAAATCACCACATAAACATTAAGTACATCAAAATAATCCCATAAATGGCTTTGTGTATTAAAGTGGAGAATTCACTATATTAAGTTCACTTTCAGGTTCACATTTTTTTTAATTTGTGGTTTTGTCCTCTGTGTAGCATTATAAGAAAGACCTGGAACTTCCTTTCATTTTGAAGGGAATTTGCCCTAAGAAAGCCTAGGGAATGAATTGTATAAGTTTCTCTAAACCTTAGGGAGGAAGGTTCCTTTTTTCCATTAAAGTTATTTCCCTTGTGTTTTTTTTTTTTACTCATTTATTCCAACAACTGTTAAGTTCTAAAGAGAAATTCATGTAGTATTAGAGCTATGTTAACTGAGAGTCTTCAAAATATTTAAATGATGCATTTTAAGTGGCCTGCAGCTTCCTAACTCTTAAATCTTTTCCTTATAAAACAGCCAGAGTTTTCATTGCTTTTTACAAGCCTGGAGCAGAAAAACATAAACTTAATTTTGAAACTGTTTTTGGAACTCTAAAGATAAATACACAACAGATTTTTTTTTAATAATAAAGGAAAATCAAGAGCTTATCCTTAGGCAAATTAATAGTCAAATAAATTCCTCATTTTCGGTTTCTTCAGAGTGACTATTTGAAAACCCAATATTGTTCCATTAATATAGGCAAGGTCAATTTTCTCAATATAAATTTAATTTTGTAAAGAAAAACTCAATATCAAAAGGCATATTTTAATTTGCATTTTTATTTTAAGAACCAGTAAGTTTAATTTTTTAAATAAAAATCAAAGTTATCCTAATAGATGAATGTATCTTTATATTATTTTAATATAATATATATAATATAATTAATATATCTTTATATTAATATGCTTGCTCTCCAATTTGATAAATGTACTATGAAACTATGTTTCTCTGAAGCATTATTCTTTTTCATTTATTCATAAATTCATAGTTTTAATTTTTATTTCATTGCAGTAAGTATTTAAAAATTATTAGTTTTACTTGAAATTAAAGATTAACAGACAAAAACCTTAGCTTTGACTGTCTGGGAATAACAACAATTACTATTATGAGGCTCTTTGTTCTAGTCTCATAGCATATGTATAAAAAATAGTTTTAATGACATTCATTTAAGCTACGTATTTCTGGTCCTAAGCTCTATTCACATTAGTAAGAAAATGCCATGAAAATATTTGAATGACTTAAGAGAGACAGAAAACATAATCTTCATAAAAATTGATGAAAACATAGGCAAGTATCATAAAATAGCAAAAAAAAAATCATAGAAAATATTCATTTTAAAAAGGAAAGTATAATCAACAAGATTTTCAATATTTATCTTCAAATTGGGGATGGGGGACATCTATGTCATTGACTGCCCAAGAGATTGACTTAAATAAGGTAAAACCAAGCTCTTCTTGTGGTTATGTAATCTACACATTACATGAGTTATACATTACACTACACATTACAAGAATTAATTATAGTTTTTGATTCAGTAATGCTTTTATGAGGAAGTAAACTCTAATTATAAAATGTAACTCCTTTGATATAATCAAAGAGACTGAAAAAAACTAAGACTTTGAGCTAATACTGTAATTGGGCAGGATTTGAGGGAACCATGGGAGGAAATGCGTACATTTTGCAGATGGGAGAGACACGAATTATTGGGGGTCAGTTTGGATAAGGACTCTCTGGCTGACTTCCTTGACCACATTCTTCTACAATTTTAGATCTGTGAGATTAAAAGACAAATTATCTGCCCTATTCAGACCCAACCTACAAGGATAGGAAATGCATACCTCACTGCTATAGAAATTCTAGTTCAAAAAGTGGAAATGGGGGGCGCCTGGGTGGCTTAGTCATTAAGCATCTGCCTTCAGCCCAGGGCGTGATCCCAGAGTCCTGGGATCAAGTCCCACATCAGGCTCCTCTGCTGGGAGCCTGCTTCTTCCTCTCCCACTCCCCCTGCTTGTGTTCCTTCTCTTGCTGGCTGCCTCTCTCTCTGTCAAATAAATAAACAAAATCTTTACAACCACCCCCCCCAAAAAGTGGAAATGGAAGATATTTTTATAGACTTTCTATGGAAATTCTGAAATTCAACTCAACAAGTGTTGAACATTCCTTAAGTTTTAGCCTAAGAATATTTATTTGTTTTCTTGAAAGTCCCCAAGTTGGCCTATAAACTTAGTACAATTTCAGTCATAATGCCGGAAACCTTTTTCTTGTATAAACTGACAAGCTGATTCTAAGATGTATGTGGAATACAGAACAGTAACAGCATAACAATCTTTTAAGGAAGTACACATATGGAAAATGTACAGTATACATTTTAAGACATTATAAAGACAGTGTGAAATTTTAGTAAGGATTAATAAATAGATCAATGGAATACATCAGAGCATCTGGGAATAGAACTACATTACATTGTTAACCCACACACACATTTCCTCTCTGTTGAGGAAGCACCATCAACAAAGCTCCTGAATCAATTGTTTTAGTAGCTTCAGTACTGCAGATCTAAATTATTTTTCTTATGTACATGTTTTCTGATGAAGTTACTCATGGTACATAATTAATATGTGACATGATACATAATTATAATGCATACTTCAACAAAATAAGGGAGTAAGAAAAATAAAAACAACATGGGATTTCCACTAAGTAAGGATCCAACAAAAGAGAAGGGCAGTAGATTGTTAATTTACCAAAAGTCACTGCAAGTAGAAGCCTGATTAGATTAAGGTGAGAGAAGGCTGGGAGAGCATTGCCTCAATGAAACAGATACAAATTATGTTTGACCATTTTTAGAAGACAGAATTAAGGGGAGCTGTACAGATGTAGTGGAATAATGGACAAACTAATTATATGTTTGAATACAACAAAGCAATTGGATATACAGAGCAAACACCAACTCTGAAAAAAAAAACCTAAAGGAACATTTTTTAATTAAAAGGAAATATAATTATAGTTGTACCACTTGACTCAACAATAAATGTTATTACAGTTTGTGTTGATTAAAACTCAATTTAGATGTAGATATGTATTTTTATATATCCAAGTTTTATATTAGAAAATAAGTTCTAAGTTCTAAACAATTACCATTCCAGAAAAAAATGTCTCATCTTTGTCTTTCATTACTCTCTATATCCTTTATACTACTTTATTACTTCTTAGTGCTTCTGACTCCATAGTATCATATTATATGTTGCATTGATTGCCATGATTGATCATAAATCTCAAAGAAATCATTCAGAGAACAACCTAAGAATCCCAAAGTGTTTCTTTGATCTATTCTCTATTCCATTCCCTACAACGACAATGTTAATTCTTCTCCACTTTCCTCAAATATTATTAGAATCCCCCCTTTCTACTATCACCATGAAACACATATTCACTCTTAACAGAAATTTCAGAAAAATTCGGTAATTTAATATTTTAATGGCTACATATTTCAAATACTAAACTTAAAGCCAAACATTTTTAAACTACCCTTATCTCTGTTACAACAGAACACCCATCTCTCATATGCATTAAATACAGATTATTTCAACTGTATATCGAAGTCCAAATCATTCTCAAATTTACATTAGCAAATATATCTTTTCTCCTTTGTATCAATGTACCTTTTTCCTAATTAAATAGTAATTTCCATCAAATTTATAAAACAGTTTCATCCATTGAAAATAAGGCAATTTCTAGGGCCCTATTTTCCTTTCTAGGATACTGTTCCATATATTGCTTGGTTATATTTTCCATTCTCAAACTTTTTGAAAGGTTTTTCAAACCCACTGTGTTTATTTTCTCACTTCTCATTTGCTACACTCCCAATTGGCTTTGACTTCTTTCTGCTGAGAAGACTCTCTAAGGTCATTCCATCAAAACCATGTCATAGAACATCATCGATGACAATGAACATCAGCTCTTATTTTACTGGACCTCTTATCAGCATTTAGCACTGATAATTACACCCACTTTAAACTTTTTCTCCCCTGGATCTTTGTATTTCAAAGAATTTCTGGTTTTGTTTTTGCTTTTGTTTTTCCTATTATCTCTCCAAACATTTTCTCTTTCCCCATTGAAGTTCTTCAAAACTATCTTTTCAAGTTATTTTTAAGACCCTACTGTCTTCTCAAGTTATTTTATCTCCCATAGGAACTCTTCTATATTCAAAGATTCAAATACCACTTATATGCAGATGAATCTCCAATACGATTCCTAAAGCCAGAAACCCATTGAACTTCAGATCTGTGTATCTGCAGTTCACCTCATTCTTATTTATACCAAAATATTTCATACAATGCTTAATGAAATCTAGACTCATAGTCTTCTACAAATGTAGTCAATTTCTAATACTATGTTTTTCATTGAGTGATGCTAACATCTATCTTGCTTTTGAAACCAACACCCTAGGCCTCATCCTTGACACTTGCTTTCACTTTTCCCAAATATTTACCTTTAACCAGATATCCTCACATGTAATTCCTAAAATCTCTCTTAAAATATATACTTCTTCAGAGGAACCTTTAGTAAATATGGCAACACAACAACCCCATTATAAGTTCCCTCATCCCTATAGCTAGCTCTCAACATAATTATAGTTTGAAATTGTCTGAGAAAATTGGCACTCTCCCATGTGAGATGTTATGCTTTCCATATCTACCTTTGCTCACCACTGTAAATTACATTCCAAGAAAATGGTCTGAAAAATAGAATAACATGAAAAGATGAATAAGGAACTTATGGGAACCACCTAACTTATAAATTGAAAAAATGAACCAACAGATTTGTCAACCAACTTCCCCTATTGTATCCAACTGGTTTTGACCATGTCACTCTGCTGAAATGACACCATGTCAAACCTGTGATTTCTAAGAGCATTATGTACAAAGTAAGTCTAAACTTGTCTTGGCTTCTCAACAGCATTGGATCTGGGTATCTATACTACCTTTTGTAAATTATCTCTTCCCTAGATTTTAATATCTTACAAATAGTTGTTCAAAAAAATAGATGAACTTAGGTAGGAGGACACCAATTTATTGTGTATTTTAAGGATACTCACTAATTTTTAAAATAAGTTCTATTAATTTTGCAAATACTGTGGAGAGGTGCAAGAAATATCAGTTAAACAGAATGAGTGATCATTAAGTACATTAATATTATCACAGGTACTATTTATGTCCCAAATCTAGTAGAAATCCTATCAACTTGGTTAACAGAATTTCAGCCTTTCTCTTGAGTCTTATAGGTTGAAATATGAGAAAATTATTCCACACCTGACCTATGTCCTTTATAAAGCTTTCATGTTCTCATTCATAGGCTCAATTCATATGTCTAATAAGAATAATAAATAGTAGGATGAAGTGACTTCACATATCTTTTAATCCATTTCAATTCAGAAATAATGTTAACCTATAATTTGCTTAGTTATGTAATCTATGTGAGCAAATTTGGGGGATTTGTGTTATAATACATACACATTCTTTATTTTGTGTCTTTCAATCTGAAACATATGAACTGAATAAATATGTGCAAGTACAATATAACTGCAGTAAACTAGGGCAGAAATGCAGTGGAAGGTCATATTTCTCAGTAAGTCATTGAGCAAAATATTTGAGCCATGCCGAGTACAAAATCTTTTGTTAAGGCTGATTAGGTTGCAGATTATAAAATGCCCTAATAGTTCCAATAAATTAGAGCCACCTTTCTCAGAAGAAAGTGACTAACAATATTTTGTTGCTGAGTTAAATAAAATAAATGTCTCTGAACTTGGCCAGAGGCTGAGATTTTAATTAGTTATTAAGGTGTTCAGGTTAATGTAAATCAGATTTGCCTTTTCTAGCTAAAGAATCTAGATTGACAGTGACATTAAATCTTGAATAAACACTAATCTTCCAGTGCTTGCAAAAGCCTGACCTGAAAAAAAGGAAAAAGAAAAAGAAAATTGTTAATATTTTTGTTAATTACCAAGCTTTTTCTTTGTATAACCTTAATCAGAGATGTACCAGTTCAAAATAGATATGTAAATGCCGATAATTAAATGAAATATTTTTAAAACTGCTTGTTGGAGTTAAGTGATTACTCTTGCCTTTTCTTTCTTCATTTCTTTGTTTCTTTCTTTTTTTTTGTTAATTTCCCTTCTTAATGACCAAAAACAAGTTTCCTGACAGTATTCCTAAATAAGACCATCTCTCTTCACAAATTAAAATGTATTGTAATTCTCTGATTAAGAAAAACAATCTACCTTTCCTAACATTTCTAATTAAAAGCACTTAATTTTCAGTATGCCTACCTACCCTCCTAATAGATGCATGCATGTATAAGTTAAAATTTAAAGACTTGTGATGTTTAATGGACCTTTTTCTTTCTCTTTTTCTCCTTAACACTTACCTCCCTTTTACATTCTCCATCTACAAATACCAAGACATTCTATTAACTTATCTACTCCCCAATGTAATAGGGTACCTACAATGGTCATGCATATATGACAGATGGGTAAATCAAGGGACAGAGTTATTTCACAAATTGCCCAAGGACACAAATTTATCATTGAAAATGACAGCTTTTTAGGATGATTGCATAACAGTTAAGGTCATTGTTTGCAGAATCAGAAAGCTTGATCTACGGACTAATAATTAAACTTCAGGGGCACCTGGATGGCTCAGTCAGTTGAGCATCTGACTCTTGGGTTCTGCTCAGGTCATGATCTCGGAGTCTTGAGATCAAGCCCCGCGTGGGCTCTGCACTCAGCAAGGGAGTCTGCTTGAGATTCTCTCTCCTTCTGTCTCTGCCCCCCACCCCCACTCATTCTCTCTTTCTCAAAGTGTTAGGGTGACAACTTGATTGTGATTGTGATACCCTTCAAGTGACAATGAAGGGTAACAAAACAGATATTTATGTCCTTATCTTTAAAAAAGAATGATAATAATGACTACTTCATAGAGTTTAAAGGATTAAATTAGGTGATTTTTATAAATTGCTAAACACAGCGCCAGATACATAGTAAATAATTTTTAAAAATGTGTAATGTTTATCATAATTATTTTCATTGTTTTTAATAAGACTTGTATTAAAATAATTAAAGGAGTAGTCAGAAAGGACTGTGCCATAATATCTAAGTTTTTTAAAAAATGTGTAATATTTTTGTTATTTAAATTCCCAAATCATTTGATATGACTTACTGGAATTTTATTTATTTTCTTTTATTTTGTTTTACTTTATTTTATTTTAAGATTTTATTTATTTATTTGACAGAGAGAGAAAGACACGGGGAGCAACAGAGAGAGAGGGAGAGGCAGGCTCCCTGCTGAGCAAGGAGCCCTACCTGGAACTTAATCCCAAGACTCTGGAATCATGACCTGAGCTGAAGGCAAATGCTTAAGGGACTGAGCCACCCAGGAGCCCCTGGATTACTGGAATTTTAAATGATGTGCTAAAATAGCTTTGATCAAAGAGCAAAGGTTGAAATCCATCCCTTGCCTTCTTCAGAGTTGCATGTACTTTCAAATGAAGTATACTAGGTACACAAAGTGTACTTTAGGGTCTATGTTCTTATTTGGTGGAGGATGGAAATGGAAACTCTTTGTAATTTAGGTGCCGTTGGTGTAGTCAGTTTATCTGAATGAGGTTTGTGTCTGAGGTTCATCGAATACGCAGGAATGGCAGGCGCCTATCCCCAAAATGGGTATTTTTATTTGCACGTATCTAAATCCCTAAGTGTTAAAGCAGAGAGTGAAGGCGAAGTGTTCTGTTTGCCCTACCACGCTATGTTCCTGTGTCCCTCCTTCTCTGAGCTTTCTCTGTCTCTGTTACAGGCTGGTTTTTAACTGTTTCTCACTTCTGTCTCAACAAAGCCGTGAAAGCAATAAAAAAGAAGAAAACCATTTGAATGAATATTTTATCCCATTAACATCTTTGACCGGAAACGAAAACTAGCCCTTGCTGTAAAGAGCTTTCATTGTCACACGTAGCAGCACCCTGGCAATGATAAGACTGTATCCATGCAAGAAACATGTTTCTCAGTTTGAACTCAATAATGAAATATATGTAATTATAGTTATTAAAAGTGCGTAACTTCACGTATTCCTGCTCTTGGATAACAGGTACGAGATAAGCATTTTAGACATTTCTGTGACATTGTTAGAAAAGGAAGAATTAGTCTGAATCAAAAAAAAAACAAACAAACAAACCAAAAAGCAGAATCACAATCAGAAGTTTCAAGATGATTATCCTAATATTCATAGTACATTCATTTGCATGTTGATGAGACAGATCTTATATCAATGTATTTATTCAACAAACTCTTGCTGCCACTCACTCTGCTACAGTGCCAAGCCCACGGTGATGAAAATCCAGCCCTTTCTCAGAAGAAGCTCATAAGCATCACAGGAGAGATGTTTGCAGTGGAATACACATAATGGCGTACTAATTAATGAACCAACAGTCTTGGCAGAACAGGGAAAAGTCTATAAGTCTATTTAATATTAAAAAAATAATACATGCACAGATACACACACACACCTGTACACACACACACACACACACACACATACACATACACACACACACTCTATGGGGAAGATTTTTATAATCGGGATTTGGTTACTGGTTGATTATTCATGGTAAGTAAAGTAGAGAAATTTCAGTAACCCCTAGTGTTACAAATTGGACACCTCAGTGTACTAACAAACAGGGTATGCAAGAATAATTTGGAGATGAATAGCAATTTATCCCCCAGACTTCATTAAAATTCAAGTATTTATTTAAATGACTTTACAAGAAAAAAATTAGAGTGATGAAATTTAAGTAGGAAATAATTATATTTTATCACACAATTTTTTAAAGATACTACATTTTTCATTATTTCCATCTATTGTCCAAACAAAATATTGTGAGAACAGTGAAGTGTTTTAGGCACTTATTTTGCCTCTCAATTAGTAAATAATATTTAAGCTATATTATTTATGTCAGAATTCTGAAGTCTGCTCATTGAAATCAATTTCCCCCGATATAACTTTATTTAGTTATCATTTATGGTTCCTCCATGGCTTGATGGCTCTTTTCTTCTTAGCACTCCATTGTCCAGAAGTCCCCCAGTTTATATATCCATTCATTTACTGAAGGACATCTTTGTTGCTTTAAGTTTTGGCATTTATTAATAAAGCTGTTGTAAACATCTGTGTGCAAGTTTGGCTGTGGACATTAGTTTTCAGCTCATTTGGGTAAATACCTAAGAATATGATTGCTGGGTCATACGGTATGAGTATCTTTAATTTTGTAATTATATACCAAACTGTCTTCCAAACTGGTTGTAGCATCTGCAATTGTACCAACAATGTGTAAGAGTTGCTGTTGCTTCACACTGCCCCAACATTTGGTAGTGTCAGTGGTCTGAATTTCAGCCATTGTGATTGGTGGGTAGTGGTATCCTCATTTTAATCTGCATTGACATATGTCGTGAAACATCTTCTCATATGCTTATTTGTCATCTCTATATCTTCCTTCAAGTGTCTGGCAAGGTCTGATTATATTTTAATTGGGTTGTTTGTTTCCTTAAAGTTAAGTTTTAAGAGTTTTTCATATACTTTGAATAACAGTCCTATATCAGATTTGTTTTCTGCAAAGATATTTTCCTGGCCTGTAGTTTGTTCTCTAATTTTCTTCACACTGTCTTTCTCTAAGTAGTTTTGAATTTTAATAGAGTTCAGCTCACCAATTATTTCTTTCACGTACCATGCCTTCATATTTTATGTAAAAAATTGTCACCATTCCAGGGTCACCTAGATTTTCTCTTATGTTATCTTTTAGAAAATTTATATTTACATTTTATATTTTGTGTATGACCCATTTTGAGTTGTTTTTTGTCAAGAGTATAAGGTTGAGATCTAGATTTTTTTTTTTTCACGTGGATATCCAGTTGTTCCAGCACCATTTATTTAAGAGAACATCTTTTCTCCACTGTATTGCCTTTGATCCTTGGTCAAATATGAGTTGGCTAAATTTACATGAGTCTATTTCTGAACTCCCCCCCCATTTATCTATATGCTTATTCTTCTGCTAACACCACACTGCCTGGATTACTGTAGCTTTACAATAAGTCTAAAAGTCAAGTAGTATCAGCTCTCCAACTTGGTTCTTCTTCCTCAATGTTGTGTTGGTTATTCTGGGTCTTTTGTCTCTCAATATAAAGTTTACAGTGTTTTTCCTGTTAGATTTGTTTTTGTTTTTGCTTGTTTTTAGAGAGAAGGGGGGCAGAAGGAGAGAGAGAATCCTGAGCAGGCTCCTTGCCCCGCGGGGCTTGATCTCACATAATATTTAAGCTATATTATATTATCTCACAACTGTGAGATCATGATCTGAGCTGAAATCAAGAGTCAGACACTTAACCAACTGAGCCACCCAGTTGCCCCTCTCCATATACATTTTAGAATCAGTTTGTCAAAGTCCAATATTGATAAAATAATTTGCTGGAGAAAAATATATTTTTAAAGATTTTTAAATTTATTTATGAGAGAAAGAGAAAGAGAAGGAGTGGGGAGAGGAGCAGAGGGAGAGGGACAAACAGACTCTGTGCTGGGGGCAGAGCCTGACACAGGACTCAATCTCAGGACCCCAAGATCATGACCTGAGCCGAAACCAAGGGTTGGATGCTTAACCGACTGAGCCACCCAGCCACTCTGAAAAAATACACTTTTAATCATTTGCCTCACCTTTTCCCCCCTGACTTCTGTAAAAAAGATTACGTTTTGTCTTCCATAGACATCAATTTTTCCCTAATACGATAAATATTGTATTTAAATTTATGGAAAATATGATTAAGTATTTCTTGCTCCATGGCAGCATAGTTGCTGGAAAATATTTTTCACTATGAAAAGGTTTTGCTATTCTATTCCAAACTTTTTCTTGGCTCATTTCTGTACAGATGCTATGAATGGTCCCTTTCTATCATTCACTATTGGTTGAGACAGGTTCTCCATGAAACAGCTAAGTACAATATGTTCCCTTTCGTAGTGTTGGGGAGAAGATCGTTTTCCTTACCAGCTTGTCACAGTACACAAAACCCTCCTGTTTCTGTTGTTTTAGTCACATATTAATTCCTCCTCATGTTTCCTATTTGTGAGAATGTTCATTTATGCCCACTTCCTTGAGTTTCTGAACCTCTCTTGGCCCTCGAGAGCTTCTGCTGCTATCTCAGTGCCCTCTGCAAGTTTGTTGTTTCCGTGTGTGTGTGTGTGTGTGTGTGTGTGTGTGTGTGTGTGTGTGTGTAATAATTCCTACAGATCTCCTGTAGACCTATCTCTGACCTATCCTTTCTGCTTCCTCCCACAGAGCTTCTGTCCAGTTTTGCTGCTATTTTGGTAGCCCTTACATGTGTTTTAGAGTCTAAAGATGCTATTGGCTCCTAATTTTATTAAAAATTTAAGTTCATGTTTTTATTTCCTACCTTCAATTTTCTTTTAGATGATTCACAATATGTAAATCAAGCAATTCTGATTTTTGTTTCTCTATGTCATGACCAGAAGTCTTTTAACAGTTTGTCATAAAGCAATTAAATGTTTGTATTGAATTTTATATACCTTTGGAAGAGGAGGAGACTTTGAATTCTGGTATTTTATTTCCTATTCTGCTCTAAATTTGCTATTACTTCCACCTTAAAAATGTTCTGACTTATATCTTTGTGCCCTTATACTTTGTAAGTTCTCTTCTTCCCCACATAAACATCTAACTCACTTTTGTCTTTCATGCAAAAATTTTTTTTCTACCAAAAATAATATGTCCTTTATAAACCCTTAGTTAACTGCTGCAGAAATGAATCTCTCAGTCAATTTTATTTTACTTCTGTTTGCATTTGCCCATTTTCACCAGAATGTTGTCTCCTCGAAAGTGAATCCCAGGTCTCATTCCAATGCTTTAATCAATTTTCATTTTCTTTATGTGTTTCAGAGGCATATGCTAGTTGTTCATTTTGTTTTAAATGAAGGTGATTGGTTAAATAAATATTTTAATTTACATAAGAAAATCATAATTACCAAAAAATATATTTGAAGAAATTTCAAATTAACTGTTCTTTTAAACAAAGTGTGGTATTTCTGTAATTGCCTTGTGCACAGTACTGTATACCAAGACAAAGGGAGGTGTGACTTGGTAAATATGTAAATTTTTGCTTGAAGTAGTAGCAATAGTTTTTAGTTAACTTTTTTTTTTTTGCCATAAACATGCTGATCTTGCTGATTATTCCGGGTGTTGAGCAGAAGACAGATATGAAGCAATGAGAAGAAAGACCATTCCTAAAATACTTTTTACATTACATAACTGGGAACCTAAGCATGAGTCTTAGCTACAGAAGTCATAAAGCATTTTATTTTCACCTTGCCAAAGTAATAGTGAGAGAGCTAATAGCCTTACATAGCCTTTTGAAGAGCTGGGTTGTTTCATTTACTCAGTGTGGAAGGTAAAAAGTTTAAGAAAACATGGTGTTTAGACCGTCATATCCAAATCCTTTTCTTTGTTCATTTGAAAAGCAGATGCAACTTGTCAAGTTGACATAACTGAAAGGTGTTTCCCTGGGGATGCCATGATTTCCTATCTCCAGGGTCACATATTAGAAGATGAAAATGTTTTCTCTTTGAAATGCCTTTGTGGTTTAAATTCAAGTGACATCAACTGCAAATAGCCTGAAGCAAAGCTAGCTTTGATTGTTCCTTTGCCTTGAATGATCTAGTCACTTTGGAAAAGACAACTCACATCAAGGGGAAAATGTTTAAAAATGAAATATGGAAGGAAAAGTAATATTCCAAACAACACAGATTTAGTTGCTGGGATAGTGATTAGCCCACTAACTGCCCTGGGATTACTATTTCATTTTACATACATACTTCCAAAGTATGTATTATGTTGAAACACATTAGTATGTACCCAGATTATGTCCAAGAGCACCTGGCTTCAGGGTCCCAGATAGACCACGTTCGGCCACTGGCCACTGACAAAACCCAAAGACAGAGAAACAAGTGGTGGGGAAACAAGAAAGGGATTTATTTCAGTGAGGCCATCAATACCTAAATAAGTTAATATTTTCATCAATAACTAAGAATCCTCTACTACTTGGGGAGGACTGACCTTGAATTGTACAGTGTGTAGCTTTATTTCTATGATAGTAAACGAGAAGAGTTTTAGTGGGGTCAGTTAGGAGTTTTGATGACCTATAACTGAGTAAGGGACAGGCAGGGCTATGTAGGGAGAGATAGGCAGGGGGATGCTGCTCAGGTTCATAGAAATTCCAAAAATGCAAAGGTATTAAGGAAACCAGAGATAAGGGAGCAAACCAAGCCTAGCTGTCAGTGGTGGGGTCTTTTTTTTATGACAGTCACCTGTGACCAAGAAAGAATAACCAGACCCAAAAAGAAGTGAGCCATTATAGATGTTATCACCAGCCCTTACACAAGCTGAGTAGGGGACAGGTGGGGCTAGGTAGGGAGAAAGAGAGAGGGGCTATGTGATCAGGCTCACAGAAATCCCCAAAATGTGGAGGTGTGGGGAAACCAGAGATAAGGGAACAAATGGGACCACGCTGCCCTGGGTGTGTGGGTTGAGTATCTTTTTTTACAATGATCACCTGTGACCAAAAAGAATAACTGGACCCTAAAAAGTAAGTAAGCCATTGAAGGTGTTATCACTAGTCCTTGCTCAATGGTGATATCAATAGAGATATTAGAAGGATTTAAGTTCCCTGGTTAGCTTTCTATAAAAGACCAACCCTAAAGTCCCTCAGTGGCAACTTTGTCAGGACCCCTCTTAACTCTGGAGGGCTTTTTCTGTATCTTCACTTAATAAACTTCCATTGCTTTACTCACTCTCTTTTGTCTGTGGGATTCATTCTTTGACAAGAATGAATAAGACAAGAACCTCGCTCTCTTGTTTCAAAACCATATACAAATACACATTTGTGTTTCCTTACTGGACATTTATTTCTTGATAATTAAGAAACTTTACATATATATTTAGGGGCGCCTGGGTGGCTCAGCCGTAAAGCGTCTGCCTTTGGCTCAGGTCATGATCCCAGGGTCCTGGAATGGAGCCCCTCATTGGGCTCCCTGCTCAGCGGGAAGCCTGCTTCTCCCTCTCCCATTCCCCCTGCTTGTGTTCCCTCTCTTGCTGTTTCTCTTTCTGTCAGATAAATAAAATCTTTAAAAAAAAGAATATTTACATATATATTTGTAAAAATATATACATGTATATATAAAGAAAATCTTTGTATTTAAAGTTCCACATGCTTGTTTAATGGTGATAGAAAACTTTTTTCCTACTTCATGATGCTAGAAGTAGAATTTATATTTTGCCTGTTCTTACTGAGAATATAGCTTTTTGGGCTTCTCGTTAATGTTGATGTTTTATAGCATCTGCCTATACACTTTGCAGTTGCATGTAGAACACAAATTGGATCAAATCATTTGTACATCTTTTATTAAGTACTTGCCTGGGGAAAGTACTCCACTGGCTTGCCTGGTGATTGCTTTGTGACAAACAGCTGAATCATTTTACTTTCTTTTAGATGAGCCACACTCACTTTCATAATCTGCCTCATTTGCTACTGTCAAGGCATCTATGCTACTGATTGGGAGTTCTACCCCCTCATTAATACCAATTTGATATTATTTAAACCTCGCTCATACTATAGAAATTAACACACCATTAAAATGATTTTTATTCAAATTAAATTTATTTTATGCTTAACATTTATTAATGCAAATCAAAACAGGTATTTGCAACACTTTATTTAAAATGTACATATATTATTTATATCACGTTGACAAGGAAATTACAAACATTTGTGTACTAGCACCTTAAATTCAAAAGATGTTACTAAATGCTAAGGCTAAAGTGGATTTTAAGATATTAATGGCTTGATTAAATCATTCAAATCTTACTGCCTAATGGAGGAGACAAATAAAAAAAATTACAACAGGCTGTGATATAAACTAAAAAAAAGTTTTAAAAATGAAATATTAAGAAAGCACAAAGGAAACACATCTTAGCTGGGGAGAAGGAATCTGGGAGCTTTCCTGAAGCTGTAGAGATGGGGGAAGGGAGGAGACACTTTGCTGAAATATCAATCAGGATTAGTCTGATAAGAACACTTTACTCCCAAGTAGGGTCTATTCAATGTTCAGATTAGGAAGAATTTGCCAAGGTTGCTTAGAGAACTACAAAGAATTGAATGTGCGCAGACAAAAATGTGTGGCTGGGCATGAATGGGAGGTGACTACAGGGGAAGTGGCTGGAGAGGGAAAAGTCTGAGTATCAGTTATCCACATTGCTAGGCTGAAGAGTTTAGGTTTATTATGAAGTATTGGAAATGCATGATGTAGTTAAAACACAGTGACCTGTTTGTAAGCAACTGAGCATAAAGACCTGCATCTCAAGAAAAAGATCTAGGCACGTGATCGATTTTCAGGAGCCATCAGTATATGGATAAAATTGAGCCTATGATATATACAAATATAAGAGAAAAGAACTGGAGAACATTGGCAGTCCTTACAAAAATTTGGAAGAAAAAGTCAAAAGATTTAAGAAAACTGTGAATGGGGATTGCTGGGGAATGCAAGGAAAGACCATTTTCCAAAGTGCTGTGACAAATATCTTCAGAACATCATCATTCTTCCTTGTGAACCAAACCTGCCATATGTTCACATTTCAAGGTGGCAGCAGATTCTGGAATGTCTCTCCCAGCCACAAGGGATAATCTGAATTTACTGGATTTCAACCAGTATTAGTTGATCTAGTTTGTGACAGATTATATGGAGGTAAGCCATTAAAGCTACCATGAGTTCCACTGGGAACTAGTTGCTACAGATTCATTGTCTTTATAGCTGCACAAAGGAAGAGCCTCTCGGTGTCACTGCTTCCTGTCTTCCTATTTTAGAGACTCTTGTGTTAAGAAGTGATGTCTGGAGCATTGGCAGCCTTGTTATAATGGATAGATGCACAAAGAAGTCTGCTTAGTTTCCAACTTTGGTGGTTACTACAGCGGTGTCTGGAGGAGACTTCCTCCAGATTTATTTTTACATATGACAGTTAAATTCCTTTGCTGTGTAAGCCATTGTCAGCGTGTGTGTGTGTGTGTGTGTGTGTGTGTGTGCTCACGCATGTGTGTGTTTGTGCGTGAGAAAGAGGAAGAGGGAGGGACAGGGAGAGAGGGGAGAGAGACGGGAAGAGAGAGGGAAGCATGTCTAGCTTGCATCCAAATAAATCAATGAAATATTGATAGAATTGTCGGAAGTGCAAATCTGATAAAAGAGTAAAGGGATGGCTGAACTATAACCACAAAATCCAACTGCAAAGTGAATACTGGGGAAATATGATTAAAAAGAAAAACCTCCCAACCTAGAAAACCTCTCCACCAAAATAGCAAAGAAAGAAACCAGCTTTATTATTGAATAAGAATTAAACCAGAATGTGATTCATATCACAGACAATATTCCAAGAAATTGCAGAGAGAAAGAAATCTCACTCTTTTATGTTATCAAGTAGATAAATCCATTACATAAAAGCTCTCAAGATGAACAATAATTAGTGTTCAATTAAGATTATTTAACAGCCCAATTTGTCACACATAGTTCATCCCAGATTCACCTGGTAATTGAGATGATCATCTGCATTAATTAATTGACATTATACAATTGAAAAATAAACAACCTCGTCATGGCTGCCCCTTTGAAAAACCAAGATGGTGGAAACATTCTACATTCTGGGATATTTATACACTATCATTTGCCCTGTTTATTTATGAGCTTGAATACATAGAGAAAAGAGAAAGAGATTCCACTTTTTCAAAGGCATTTAAAATTGCAACCGGTATGCATCTTTTCTTCCCATTAGGATGATGTTTCTGTTATCTTCACTATGTTCTTATTACCTGTACTAAAGCTGACATTTAGTGTGGCACTAAATTCACTGCCACATGCTCAGATACTTTATCAAATAAATATTGTATATAGTTTTGAAATCTTTGGAAGGGAAAGATTTATCTTCAGTATTAGGACTAGTCCAAAATTGCTGAATGTAAATTAATATTATAACCCAACTTCCTGGCTAAAACTGTTCTGTTAAAGTCATGGACTTACTAATAAATTCCAGTTGAATCTAAATCTAATTGAAGACCGTTCATTCATTACCTTTTTTCTTAGCTACTATACTCACTTTCACTTTATTCAGGGTATGTTTTTATTCATGTTGTGCTCTGGAGAAAATCTGATGTTTTTCTTCTACCTTTGTGTCTGATTAATATTTTGTTCAGTTTCTCTTTAATGTGGTGACTCACACAGACTAGAAAGATCAGAGTAACTTCCTATAAGGAATGGTATTATCATTACTATTATTATTATTATTATTTTGTATAATGTGTATTGCAGATCTTTTGTATAAACGCTGGTTGAGATGTTTCTTCTTTTTTTTTTTTTTTTAATTTTTTTTTTCGCCAAAGATA
>NC_048220.1:132744552-132747978 GCF_002007445.2 Ailuropoda melanoleuca
GAGGAGCCTGATGTGGGGCTCGATCCCATAACGCCGGGATCACGCCCTGAGCCGAAGGCAGACGCTTAACCGCTGTGCCACCCAGGCGCCCCGAGATGTTTCTTCTTAATCATATGTGAGGAGAACATGCAGCAAACACTAAGATGTACCATGGAGATTCCCCTCTGAGGTCAGCACTTCAAGGTTTGTTTCAGCTGCATAAAGAACTTTGCCCTAGGTCATGGTCTTCTTTGGACCAGCCTCCAAGCCTCAAGTGAGTAAGACAGAGGTATAAAGTCCTGATCATTTGAGCCCGACTTGAGGAACTATAATTAAGGACACTAACCCCAGGCTCTCATTAGTCTGGCTCTTGCTTTATGGAGCCTACAATGTTCTGCACAATGTTCATCATCCTTCTCCCTCCACAGGTATTTGTACTCAATACAAATCTTGTACAACAAACTCGATCTCCATGTCCTCTTCTGGAGAGCCTGTTCTATGACAGCTCTTATTTGGAATGGTCTCAGCAAAAATGTGATGAGAGGGGTTTTAGAATTAGATTTTTGACCATCCTGCTAGCAATGAGGACCACACCACTGTTGTGAGTTGGTTTCATAAAACAAAATCTCTCATCCCCTGCTGCAGTGGGATAAAGAAAGCAGCAGACCAAAACGAAGACCCAATAATCAGTGTCCAAAAGTCACTGAAAATTCAACACAGGCAGTTCTTTTGTGTGAAAGCTGGGAAAGCAAAAGAAGAGAACCTGGCATATGGGTTGGAGACCCATGAGTNGGGATGTCGTATGTGTCTTACAATGTGTAGTATCATAATATACTCATATCATATAATGCCTACTGTGAAGAAGGGCTCACAATGTCTGGTGGACCTCTTTAAGTTTCAGAGACAGTATAATCTGCAGCTAGGAATCAGCTGCTATGTAAAGTGACTCGAAAGCTTTGAGTGCACCCCAGAAGAGCAAAGGACTCTGCAGGAGATGCAGGCTCCAATGCAAGCAGCCNAACAAAATCTCTCATCCCCTGCTGCAGTGGGATAAAGAAAGCAGCAGACCAAAACGAAGACCCAATAATCAGTGTCCAAAAGTCACTGAAAATTCAACACAGGCAGTTCTTTTGTGTGAAAGCTGGGAAAGCAAAAGAAGAGAACCTGACATATGGGTTGGAGACCCATGAGTAGCTGCATGACCTAATCAGTATGTAAGGACAAGAGCCGGGGAAAAAATGTGGGGGACTAAATTTTAAAGTTTTGTTTTGTTTTGCTTTTTTTCTAATCAAGAGGATCAGAATTTGAACATAAAATTGGATAGGAATGAGTTTATTGATTAGAAGCATCAGTTTATTTTTTATTTCATTTATTTTTATTTTATTTATTATTTATTTACTTACTTACTTATGAGAGAGAGAGAGACAGAGCATGCACCCCAGAGGATGTGGAAGGCAAAAGCAGAGGGAGAGAGAGAGAGAATTTTAAGCAGGCTGCATGCCCAGTGCAGAGACTGGTGAGGGACTCAGTCTCACAACCCTGAGATCATGACACGAGCTGAAATCAAGAGTCGACACTTAACAGCGCTTAACAGACAGCCACCCAGGTGCCCCAGAAGCATCACTTTAGATACAGAATTTGATATCTTGGCAAGGTCCCCACCTAATGGTGCAATCGCACTATCTGGTTGATTCTTAGAATCATGGAAAAAATGATGACCCATGCTGAGTGAAGTTGAAATGCTGTAATTATCATAGCAGATACTGAAGTAAAAAATTAAACAAATAAACCATAGGAAAGTAGACATACTTGACTGGATCTACCAGGGATGTCGTATGTGTCTTACAATGTGTAGTATCATAATATACTCATATCATATAATGCCTACTGTGAAGAAGGGCTCACAATGTCTGGTGGACCTCTTTAAGTTTCAGAGACAGTATAATCTGCAGCTAGGAATCAGCTGCTATGTAAAGTGACTCGAAAGCTTTGAGTGCACCCCAGAAGAGCAAAGGACTCTGCAGGAGATGCAGGCTCCAATGCAAGCAGCCTTGCCACCGGATCAGACAAATCAACACCATCTGTGATGTCGGGGTATCAGTGGGAGTGTTGGACATACAGCGTTTGTGACAAGTGAAGGGATAAATCGCAGCTCTTTCTCTTGTTTTCCTGGAAGAATGTGATGACTCCACAGTGGAGAATAGAATGCCTGTTGACAAATCCTAGCTTGCAAAGAGGCCCTAGTAGAGACAGAACATTTGATCTCAGACACCAAGTGACTAGAATCGCCTGTCATGAGCAGGTTCCGCTTAGTTCCATAAAGTCATTCATTCAGACAGGTATAGTAACTCTCTATCACATGGTGGGGATGTTACATCAGGGATCAAACATATCACAGGGCACAAGAATGGTCTTCGGGAAGACGGTCCAAATCCGCATGACCCCCACAGTGGTACTACTGATGGCCTTCCAAGCCATGCAATATCTGTACAAGGGATATTGTAAAATCATGATGTATGAAACACATTAATTTAATAATGTCTCTNAGAGAGAGAGAATTTTAAGCAGGCTGCATGCCCAGTGCAGAGACTGGTGAGGGACTCAGTCTCACAACCCTGAGATCATGACACGAGCTGAAATCAAGAGTCGACACTTAACAGCGCTTAACAGACAGCCACCCAGGTGCCCCAGAAGCATCACTTTAGATACAGAATTTGATATCTTGGCAAGGTCCCCACCTAATGGTGCAATCCCACTATCTGGTTGATTCTTAGAATCATGGAAAAAATGATGACCCATGCTGAGTGAAGTTGAAATGCTGTAATTATCATAGCAGATACTGAAGTAAAAAATTAAACAAATAAACCATAGGAAAGTAGACATACTTGACTGGATCTACCANGCAGAGCACATGAGGCAGAGGACCAGAAGATGGGGGATAAAGATGTATGAGTTCCAGGCAAGTGGATAGATATAAGGGAATGTGGAAAAAAGTGTAAAGACCTCTGCATCACCTGTTAATACCCCCAGAGAGAATCCACATGGCAGAGGTACTAAAAATAAATCAAGTAAATACATTGATGCATCCAATTACATCAGCCAGTCCAGTGCTGGACCAATGAACATGGTGGCAAACACGAAGACTATATATGAGCCCCAAAACTTTGATGCTCACTTACCAAGGATGACTGCGGCGCTGCCATTGTCAGTAGTTCAATCTGCCAATGACCAAGTCAAAAGCAGCCCACAAAATGCAACCACTCCTCCAATTGATGAACTACCCGTTTGATGGTGAGTTAACTAAACTGGGTTACTTCTAGTGTAGAAGGGCCAAAATTTTATTTACAGTATTAGATACACATTCTTATTCTAATGTTACCATTCTTACCTGTAGGTAAGAACATTTAAAGATAGTTTTCACCAGAACAATGAAGTTTCATGGAAGCC
>NC_048220.1:132748121-132760624 GCF_002007445.2 Ailuropoda melanoleuca
TGACAGCTCTTATTTGGAATGGTCTCAGCAAAAATGTGATGAGAGGGGTTTTAGAATTAGATTTTTGACCATCCTGCTAGCAATGAGGACCACACCACTGTTGTGAGTTGGTTTCATAAAACAAAATCTCTCATCCCCTGCTGCAGTGGGATAAAGAAAGCAGCAGACCAAAACGAAGACCCAATAATCAGTGTCCAAAAGTCACTGAAAATTCAACACAGGCAGTTCTTTTGTGTGAAAGCTGGGAAAGCAAAAGAAGAGAACCTGGCATATGGGTTGGAGACCCATGAGTAGCTGCATGACCTAATCAGTATGTAAGGACAAGAGCCGGGGAAAAAATGTGGGGGACTAAATTTTAAAGTTTTGTTTTGTTTTGCTTTTTTTCTAATCAAGAGGATCAGAATTTGAACATAAAATTGGATAGGAATGAGTTTATTGATTAGAAGCATCAGTTTATTTTTTATTTCATTTATTTTTATTTTATTTATTATTTATTTACTTACTTACTTATGAGAGAGAGAGAGACAGAGCATGCACCCCAGAGGATGTGGAAGGCAAAAGCAGAGGGAGAGAGAGAGAGAATTTTAAGCAGGCTGCATGCCCAGTGCAGAGACTGGTGAGGGACTCAGTCTCACAACCCTGAGATCATGACACGAGCTGAAATCAAGAGTCGACACTTAACAGCGCTTAACAGACAGCCACCCAGGTGCCCCAGAAGCATCACTTTAGATACAGAATTTGATATCTTGGCAAGGTCCCCACCTAATGGTGCAATCGCACTATCTGGTTGATTCTTAGAATCATGGAAAAAATGATGACCCATGCTGAGTGAAGTTGAAATGCTGTAATTATCATAGCAGATACTGAAGTAAAAAATTAAACAAATAAACCATAGGAAAGTAGACATACTTGACTGGATCTACCAAGTATGTCATATGTGTCTTACAATGTGTAGTATCATAATATACTCATATCATATAATGCCTACTGTGAAGAAGGGCTCACAATGTCTGGTGGACCTCTTTAAGTTTCAGAGACAGCATAATCTGCAGCTAGGAATCAGCTGCTATGTAAAGTGACTCGAAAGCTTTGAGTGCACCCCAGAAGAGCAAAGGACTCTGCAGGAGATGCAGGCTCCAATGCAAGCAGCCTTGCCACCGGATCAGACAAATCAACACCATCTGTGATGTCGGGGTATCAGTGGGAGTGTTGGACATACAGCGTTTGTGACAAGTGAAGGGATAAATCGCAGCTCTTTCTCTTGTTTTCCTGGAAGAATGTGATGACTCCACAGTGGAGAATAGAATGCCTGTTGACAAATCCTAGCTTGCAAAGAGGCCCTAGTAGAGACAGAACATTTGATCTCAGACACCAAGTGACTAGAATCGCCTGTCATGAGCAGGTTCCGCTTAGTTCCATAAAGTCATTCATTCAGACAGGTATAGTAACTCTCTATCACATGGTGGGGATGTTACATCAGGGATCAAACATATCACAGGGCACAAGAACGGTCTTCGGGAAGACGGTCCAAATCCGCATGACCCCCACGGTGGTACTACTGATGGCCTTCCAGGCCATGCAATATCTGTACAAGGGATATTGTAAAATCATGATGTATGAAACACATTAATTTAATAATGTCTCTTTACTATCTGGCTGCAAGTTAAAAATGAATGACAGATATACTGTACCTGGACTCATGAGTGACCTTGAAATACAGTGGTGAAGGAAGATCGACTCTATTAGCAGAACTGGGAGCAGTCACTTTGTGGATAAAGATAAGGCTTGATATTAAAGATATAATATCAAATCATTTGATAATGGCATGTTTTTTGTATGGATAAAGATACGGCTTGATATTAAAATATATACAGATTTATGGGTAGTGGGAAATGACCTGGCCAGCTGGTGCAGAGCACATGAGGCAGAGGACCAGAAGATGGGGGATAAAGATGTATGAGTTCCAGGCAAGTGGATAGATATAAGGGAATGTGGAAAAAAGTGTAAAGACCTCTGCATCACCTGTTAATACCCCCAGAGAGAATCCACATGGCAGAGGTACTAAAAATAAATCAAGTAAATACATTGATGCATCCAATTACATCAGCCAGTCCAGTGCTGGACCAATGAACATGGTGGCAAACATGAAGGCTAGATATGAGCCCCAAAACTTTGATGCTCACTTACCAAGGATGACTGCGGCGCTGCCATTGTCAGTAGTTCAATCTGCCAATGACCAAGTCAAAAGCAGCCCACAAAATGCAACCACTCCTCCAATTGATGAACTACCCATTTGATGGTGAGTTAACTAAACTGGGTTACTTCTAGTGTAGAAGGGCCAAAATTTTATTTACAGTATTAGATACACATTCTTATTCTAATGTTACCATTCTTACCTGTAGGTAAGAACATTTAAAGATAGTTTTCACCAGAACAATGAAGTTTCATGGAAGCCTAGAGAGGCTATTTACATGATTGGGTTTAAGTCTCTCATCTTCTATTTGTTTTCTACTTATCTCTTCTTTTGGATGCCATTCTACTGTGTAAGATAAATTCCTTCTCCTCATAATTTTTTTCAGGGATAAAAGAAGGCTTGGGTCTCTTCACTTCCATGAAAGAGCTGTCATTTTCTGAAAGTTTATTTAGATTGTATTTTAGCTCTCTGAGATTTTTTAAAGTAAATTTTTAGCTTACTCCATCTATATGTTTTGGTTATTTGAATGAGAGCAATGATCTCTTGTGATTTTTCTGTCTCTGAACCAGAAATGGAACTGATGTGTGTTTACCGAATCTATGAAAATACAAGTACACTAACCAAATGCACTTTGTATAATATATAATCTTTTAAAAACGTATTTTGTTGATAAGGCCAATTGATATATGTCATTATTGTTTCTTTCTCTTTGATGTTGATTTATAATCTATGTTAACAGTTCAAGAATTTTTTTCACCTGAAGTCAGCTGGAGAAAGATACAACTTAATGAATGATTCATTTCCATGTTAAGAAATATACACTGTTAAATTCAGGGCTAAACTAGATCAATGATTTCTTTCTCCTTATATTTATTAGCAATGCTAATGCATTAGTTTTTTGTCACCATGACCACGCTAAAAAATAATTTTTTTTTTTTTTTTTTAGATTAGAGAAATTTTAAAAACCCACAAACTCAGAGGCATCTGATGTATTTACCAAGTGTCTGGGATTTGGCTGGGTGATTTCATCTTAGCTTGGTTCTTTGATGTGCTGAGGGGCTGGCTGTGTTTGGACTGATCTAGTGTTATCTTGGCTGGTATTTAATCCACATCCATATTCAGATTTTGTCAACTGTTCCAAAATATCCTTCTAGCTATTTACTTTTCCCAAGTTAAGTATCATTGGGGTCATGCATTCATTTAGTTGACATATCTCTGTAGTAGCCGTTAATTTGCAAAGTTTTCTCCACCTTGCTTTCCTTCACTGACATTTTGCAGTACCAGAGTACGGAAGAATAGAAGCCATCATTCTGTCAAATGCGTCTAAATATTTTAGTTTTTCCTTATTTTAGCCATGATCGGATTTAGCTTATGCCGCTTTGACTGAAGCACCTCAGGAAATATGTTGTTTTCCTCTTGGTGCGTTGTAACAGAAGGTACCTGATCTCACGTTACCCAGCAGTGGTGACGCCCATGCCGACCGCTTGCGTGAAGCGTGCACACCAGTCAATCTCTCTCCAACTTTGCTCTGTGTCATTAACTAATAAGTCGTAGGGAAGTGTTTTGAGATCATGTAAATAATTTATTCCAGTGGAACTCTTTTTAAACAAAAAATATCAAACAAATCTGTCAGAAGACATAAAGACTAAGGAAAAGGCAAATATTAGGTAAAATATTGGGGAGGTTGCTCAATGAATAGACACCGACGCCACTGGGAATTGCTAAAAGCTTAAGAAGTTTTGCTGAAGCTATTAGTCCAAAGATTAGAAGACTAGAATATGTATATTTTTGCTCGTACACTGAATTCATTGAGAGGTACCCTCCAAAGTGTTCGTTTTGGCCTGTGACTCCTGTGAGCTGAACAAGTATGGGGAATTCCCAAAACAGAAAGAAATAACAATCGTCTGAGGTGAGTGCCTGCGTATCGCGGGCAGCAGGCACAGGTGCAGCTGCACTCGGCAGCAGACCAAGGGAAGAGACACATGCAACAGGGGCATCTGCCACGTAGCTCGTAGCTCGTTCGTTCGTGGTGGAAAACAACATCAGACCTCTCTCATGATCGCCCTAATTTTAGGGGCATCACATCACTTTTTTTTACTGCATACAGTCATCACTTTTGCAAAAGTCAGAGATGAAGGTGTTTTACCAGGGTCTGGTCTGTGTAACTTCTGGGAAAGGGCAGAAGCTCTTACCACTTATGTTGAAGGTCCGTGCTAGACAGAGCAGCCTTTTTCATTTTCAGTTTATATCAAGATATAAAAGGTAATTCTCTCTGCCACACACATTGAGCACATTGTGCGGGCTTACTCATACTGGGCTAGGACAAGATCTAATTTTATCTCTAGAACAATTACATACCTTCTTCGAAAGTAGGAAAGCATCCTAAGCACCAAACATGTAAGAGTCCCCAAGTAGCATTAGGGCCCATTTGTATTAGTGAATGTGATGCAGGGAAGTTAATGGACCTGCCACAGTTTATTCCAGCCTCACCGAGGTGCGTGGGCGTGGAGGTGTAGACTCTGAGCAGCTGAATTCACCACCATTTGACTTTGGCCAGGAAAGTAGGTCTCAGATCAGAAAGGACAAGGAGTCATGAAAGAAAGTATTATTAGAAAGTGCTAGATACCATTGTATTAGAATGACACTCCGTGGGGTCTAATATGGAAGGACGATAGTATGAGATCAGAATGGTATTGCCAGCCACAGAGGGGAAGGGGATATGGGGAGATGTTGGTTAAAGGGTATGATTTTCAGTTATGGATGATAAATAAGTTCTAGAGATCTAGAGTCATAACAGTGTAACTATAATTAATAGCATTGGATTGTATATTTGAATTTTGCTAAAAAGGAAAATTTTAAGAGTTCTTATCCCCACCCCCACCCCAAAAAGCAAATTTTAACATGTAAGTTGATGGATATGTTAATAAGCTTGATACTGGTGAATTATTTTACATTGTATACATATATAAAAATGTCAACTTGTACACATTAAATTTATACTTTTATTTGTCAATTTTACCTCAATAAAGCTAGGAAAAAACTTCGTATAAAATGTCATCTGAAAGAGTAAGGTGGTATAGAAGAAATCACACCATACTTGCATCGAAAGAAATGGTTTCGCTTCCTGATCCTGTCCAGAATCAGTAATGATCCATTAGCTATCCCCTTAAACTCTGAGACTTAAAGTAGTCATCTGAATTATCTGACAGAATTGGCATTATTTTCAGAACTGCAGCTAAATAATGTTATGAAACCTTGTGTTTTGGATTAAATAGCTGGTAGCTGCTGCAATAAATTCTGATAAAGCAAACAGCCCCTAACATTCCCAAACTGGTCTGAGGCTTAGATATGCTTATAGGGTAGGGCTCAGTGTTATTACAAACTGACGTGAGGCTCACAGCTAGACCGTGTCATTATCCTGGTGAACATAAACGTTCTCACAGAACATACCAATATCAGGTCAACTCGGAGTGAATGATAAAGTTAGACAAAACAAGGTCACTATGCCACCCATGAGGTATCAAACTTCCCTTTCTGCTAAAATAAATGAGAGCTGTTTCTTTACTAGTTTTGCCCTTCCTATAGCTAATATTTACCGAGATACTCAATCTTTTTTTTTTTTTTTTTGAGATACTCAATGTTAAATTATCCCTTTTCCTGACAATATCCAATCATGAGCCAAGCCTTCCTTCCTTGGACCTTCCTGAGAATTACCCAAAGTTCAAATCATGTAATAGGCTTGTCTATCATCCTCTTACTGAAAGGCTCCACCGGATCTCTATGCTGTATATTTTCCTTTCTTGCAAACAGTAATAAATCCAACTTCTGTCACTGTAGCTATGCTCCTGGTTGCCTTTGGTTGGAGGCCTTTGGCAATCGATATTTGCCCAATTTAAACAATCCTAATGATTTGCAATGAATGCTATTTGAAATCCAAATCAGTGGTTATATAAGTTCTTTTCCAGCATTCTTTTTATTCACAAGATTAATGACATTCTGAAATATACATAATATTCTACATTTATGTCTATTTCTCCTTAAATATTTAATTTATGACACTTCATGGAAATAGGAGTTTGGGAAGAATATATAAGAGTTACTATATGTTCAAATCATCTCACCATTAGGTCTTGATCCATAGGCCACATTGATTATGCTAATAAACATCTAAATTATATCAATTTATTTCAGAAAATAATTTGACTTAATAATTTACTTAGCTTATAATTATAGATGTAAATGTATTGCTCTTGAAATGTTTAAAGCCATTTTTTTTCTTTTTCTTCTTTATAAATTATTCTAAATGGGAAATTATATTGTTTGAATTCTAAATTAACTATTTGAAAATTACTTCAGGTTCTAGACAGTGAAAAGTATTTTTTTTTAAAGATTTTATTTACTTATTTGTCAGAGAGAGAGAGAGATAGTGAGCACAAGCAGGGGGAGCTGCAGGCAGGGGCTCCCCACTGAGCAAGGAGCCTGATGCAGGACTTAATCCTAAGGGCCCTGGGATCATGACCTGAGCTGAAGGTAAAGGCAGATTAACCAATGGAGCCACCCAGGTATCCCGAAAAGTATTATTTTTGTGGTTGCATTATTTCATTATGGAAAATTAGCTGTCTGTCTCAAGTGGTTTCTATATTCTAGGCTTTGGTGTGTTACATGCTAATTATTTAGTTTGAGTTATATAAGAGATTTTTTTGTTCATATTGACAAAATTAAATTTGGCCAATTTTATCTTTGCTCGTGGCTGACTGAAGATATCTCAAAGATGATTGGGTGTATCTTCGATAGAGATCATTAATGCATCTTTGAAATTTCATCTTTAATCCAAATGAGAATATTTTGACACTTGCTTTTCCTTAAATAATCAGTTTCACAGAAGTCTATTCTAGAATGATTATGTGGAAATCAGAGAACATTCGTTCTACAAACAAAGCACATGTATAAGATATATGTGCCATGTCTGGTCATATTGATTTGCTTTTGGCATGAAAACTCATCAACTTATCCTAGAGCTCTTATTTTAAAGAAACATAAAACCAAACAAAACAATGACAAGCAAATGTCCTTCCAAAAAGCTTAAAAAGTGACACAAATGTCACTCATCTAGCAACTGACATGTTTAAAACTGGAAATAAAATGTGTAATTATGTATGTGTATATATATATAGAGAGAGAGAGAGAGAGAATAATTATTTGGCAATAACAGATGGAGCTGTGGGGGAGCAAAGTCAAAGCAAAACTCAGATGAAGGCCTGTGTATGATACGAGCACACTAAGCAACTTTCATATCTTGGACATAAACCAAAGAATAGAAAACACAAGCACGATTCACTCTGTGTTTGATGTGGAGCAAAAGAACCAGTTGAATGAATGAGACATGTTTCTATTTAGTGCTTAAGAGTCTGAATAAGATAGTCCACCTTCTTTGACCATTGAATGAAATATAAATATAAAACTTATACAGATAAATATGTATATTTTATTCAATGGTCAAAGAAGATGGATCGTATCATTCTTACTTGCACACTAAATGTTTTATTCATTTAAGTCATATATATGTGTATACATATTATATACATATATATAAATTATATATAATATTTATGATACAAGGAGAATAATATTGCAACTAAATTATCTACAAATGCAAATGACCAGTCAAGGAATAATAAAAAGTTTCCCTTTCAATCAAAATTTAAATCCTCCTCCCCTTGTAACCTGTTATATCCAGAAGAAATATCTTCTTACATAAAGTTGAAGACTCTTTAGTACATTCTGGAGCTCATATGAGTTTGAAAATAAAATAAAATAAGTCTTCTATAATAATAGAAGAATATTATGTATGGTACCTAAACATTTAGTATTTAAATTCTTACCTTTATTTTTCAAACTTTGAATCTTTCCTGCTCTCTCAATATTTTTTACAGCCTTTATATTTTGTTTCAATCACTTATCAGGCCCATGATAAATAATAATCTCATGAAACATCATGTTATACCCTCCCTGAAAATATTTCAATGTTTAACTATCCAATTTGGTTGCAATTTAGTTTTTTCAAGTGCTTTGATTCATAATATGCTAACAAATACAGATTTTTGTCTCAAAGACCAATTCTTAGGAAAGGATTTTGACTCCTAAGGAAATATTAATTAAGATTAATATGTTAAAGATGAGAATCCAACAAGTTAAAAAATATTTTTTAAAAAAGTATACTTCAAAAAAATAAATAGAGATTAATTTATGAGCAGTAACCTGGGCCCATGTCAAGGGAAATTCATCAGACAAGTCTCGCTTCTGGAGTTTTCTTTCCCTCGCTCATATCGTGGTTCTAGATATGACTCTTTCCCCTTGTAGGCTCCCCTCCTCCTTATTCAGAACAGATACCACTGGAGAACAATTACAATTTCTGTGTTTTTTTGTGTCTTCAGCTTTCTTTGTTCCATTTATTTTCTTTCTACTCCTGAATCCACCACTTTCTCACCTTGTGATTTCATTCTTGCAACTCTAAATTCAAATTATGGAGGGCACGTATTGCATGGTGCACTGGGTGTCATATGCATGTAATGAATCATGGAACTTTACATCAAAAACTAGGGATGTACTGTATGGTGACTAACATAATAACAAATTATTATTAAAAAAAATTATCCAGAAAGAAGATTCCTTTGTTTGCTTCCAGAATATGGATTGGTAAGGTCTTCTTTAACAAAACAAAACAAAATAAAACATTGACCCATTATCCTCAATAGGAACATGGTTGTGGGTAACTAGTCTAATGAGATTACAGGCTGGGAAAGAAAAAAACATACTGTGGTTACTATGTAACGCATTCCCCAGGGCCAAAAGTAATAGATGAAAAGACCTCTTCTGTTTCTTGGCCCACATTGAGTTTTATCAAATAAAACTGATTTTTTTAAATCTTTTAATATTGAATGAGTTCAATAATATGAATATTTTGAGATTCATATGCTATTTATTTATGAATCATTGGCTAACATTATTTCCATAGTTTCTGGGTAGAGTTTTTATTTATTCTTTTCCATCCATGCATTTCTACATTATTTTTTTCCTTTATAGCTGCATTTTAGAATCCTCCTTAACCTTCATTTTTTAAACATTTCTAGATTATTTTTAATATGTATGTAAATAGAGCTATTTTTGTTATTTTATATTAAGTATCTGCTATTCTAAAGTTATTTTCATAGACTTACTTATTTCCTGACCATTTCAACACATATAGTAAATTCTTTTAGGAGAAAGCATTATCTATTGCTGCATAACAAATTGTGATGAACTTTGTGGCTTAAAACAATGCATATTTATTTTCTCTCAATCTCTGTTGGTCAAGAATTTTGACAGGGCGTAGCTAAGATCTCTGCATTAGGATCTCTCACAAGGCTGAAATTGAGGTGTCAACCCAGACTGAGTTTTCATTTGAAGACAACTGGAGACTTCTAGGTTCACATGGTTGTTGCCAGAATTTGATTCACCAAACATCATTGAACCAAAGTTTGTTTTGCCTATATTTCCCTGACAAATGGATCTCTAAAATAGCAGCTTGTTTTATCAAAGCATATAAACTGAAAGAACAATAGAAAAAGTTTACTTGCAAGACAGAAGTTACAATATTTTGTAACCCAATCACAGAAGAAATATCTAATTACACTAGTTATATTCTATTAGTTAAAAGCAAGTCATAGGGGCGCCTGGGTGGCACAGCGGTTAAGCGTCTGCCTTCGGCTCAGGGCGTGATCCCGGCGTTATGGGATCGAGCCCCACGTCAGGCTCCTCCTCTATGAGCCTGCTTCTTCCTCTCCCACTCCCCCTGCTTGTGTTCCCTCTCTCGCTGGCTGTCTCTATCTCTGTTGAATAAATAAATAAAATCTTTAAAAAAAAAAAAAAAAAAAGCAAGTCATAAAGCCATCCTAAATTCAAAGAGATGGTATTAGATAAGAGCACAGCAACAAGGGTCATTGGAGAGGCCATCTTAGAATACTATGTCAGACAGTGTTCAATAACAATGTTAATTTATACATGATATTGCACACATTGAAAGCTGAGAGAGAACTATTTCTCCGTTAATTTCAGTGTCTTGATAGTAGCAGATAGTTTCAATGTTCTTGGAGTTAAAAATTACACTTATTTATAACGTGAAAATTAAAATCCCTCTTTTTTAAACAAAACTTTTTTTTTTATTTATTTGAGAGAGAAAGATAACAAAAGACAGAAAATGAGCTGGGGAGAGGGAGAAGAAGACTCCCCACAGAGCAGGGAGCCTGACATGGCACTGATCCCAGGACCCTAGGATCATGACTTGAGGCAAAGACAGACACTGACTGAGCCACCCAGGTGCCCCCATAATTAAAATCTCTTATACACATGGAAGAAATATTTGCAAATCATATATCTGTAAGGGATTAATATTCAGAATATATAAGGGACTTCTAAATTCAACAACAAAAAACACAAATAATCCAAATAAAAAAAATGGATGACTTCACAAGACTTTTCTCCAAAGAAGATAATATAAATGGCCAATAAAATGGTAATATTGCAAAGAGTATAACTTGATTTTTTCAGTTTTATTAAGGTAAATTTGACAAATAAAAATTATATGTATTTAAGATGAGCAATTTGATGTTTTTATATATATATATACACCGGGAAATAATCACCACAATCAAGCTAATACTCTATCTATTAGTTCACATAGTTAACCTTTTGACAAACTTTTCATGGAAATTTTATGACTTTAGAGAGTCCATTGATACTGGAATTTTCTTTGATTGCCACCAAAGTGCTTATTCATAAAATCATAAAATTTCCCTAAAAAATTTGGCATAAGGCTTGTTACATACATTTTCAAAAGATATTTCAGATGTTTAGAGGAATGATAAAATTCAAGTTGTTAGGTTGAAAGGAATTTTGAGATTGTCTTGTTCAAACATACTCTGCTCTAAGAGTGTTTGCAGTAGTAGCTAGAGTATTAAAAATCTACAGAAATTTCACCATAATTATTTTTTATAAATACTTGTCTTGATTATTAAATTGAAGACACCTTATATTTTAAGATTTTATTTATTTATTTGACGAGAGAGAGCACGAACAGGGGGAGCAGCAGGAGCAGAGGGAGAGTCAGAAGCAGACTCCAGGCTGAGCAGGGAGCACGACGTGGGGTCTCAGGACCCTGGGATCGTGACCAGTGCTGAAGGCAGATGCTTGATCAACTGAGCTACCCAGGTGCCCCTAAATTGAACATACTTTAATTTATATTCACCTTTACAGTCTCACTTCCAAGCAAAGGGTCGGCCGCACATTAGGTAATCAAAGACTACTTGCTTAAATAGATCAGACTAGTCTTGTCCTGGGGAACTTTTGAATATTACTTTTTCTGTCTTTGAAATATAAGAAAAATTATTTTCTTCTTCTTTCTTTATTTAGCATTCAAAAACACCTATGGGATATCTTCCTAAACATGGAATAATCATTGAGTATACAGAGAAGACCAAGAAATTTATGATCCCCGGCACATGAAAAATTTTTAGTAGATAAATTTGACACATAACGTTGTGTAAATTTGGTACAATTGTATTTTAATATGATTGCCATTGTAGTGACATTTATTACACTACATAATTATAATACAATATTGCTTATATTTATCATATTGTGCATCGGATCTGTGTGGCTTATATACTATTTCTTACACATGCACTTCATTGTCCTCAGTTAAGTGTATCACAATCTCTTGATTCTAAAGCACTCTTTATTGAATTTGGTGCTCACCAGCATAACAACAGATTTTTGAAAACAACCACTCACATGCACACTGTTTGCAAGATATGCTCTTTTTCCAAAACACTGAAGTGAAAAAAATACTTGATTTTGTTAGATTTGGGGAAATTTGTCATACCATATGTGTATGTATCATACGAAAAAAACTCTCCACACAATGATTGATATAAGAAAAAACAACTCTGTGAGAAATCCCACATAATTAATTTCACATGTAAATTGAAAGAGAAATGGTTACTAACTCTAAACCATGAGTCATTTAACTTTTATTTATCAAATTAGTCAAACAGAAATTCATGGTCACATTAAATACATAACTAACTATATATTGTTATTATTATTATTATTTATCTTTTAAAGGTTCTTTATTGAGAGGTTAGTAGTAAGCTTTCTCTCTCTTTTAATATACCTTACAATTCCATAATAACAATTATTTTCTCTCCAGTCTTTGAAGATTTTATTCCACTGCCTTATGGCTTCCTTTGTGCAATTGAGATGTCACGGGTCA
>NC_048220.1:132761993-132819271 GCF_002007445.2 Ailuropoda melanoleuca
CTAGAGTATTAAAAATCTACGGAAATTTCACCATAATTATTTTTTATAAATACTTGTCTTGATTATTAAATTGAAGACACCTTATATTTTAAGATTTTATTTATTTATTTGACGAGAGAGAGCACGAACAGGGGGAGCAGCAGGAGCAGAGGGAGAGTCAGAAGCAGACTCCAGGCTGAGCAGGGAGCACGACATGGGGTCTCAGGACCCTGGGATCGTGACCAGTGCTGAAGGCAGATGCTTGATCAACTGAGCTACCCAGGTGCCCCTAAATTGAACATACTTTAATTTATATTCACCTTTACAGTCTCACTTCCAAGCAAAGGGTCGGCCGCACATTAGGTAATCAAAGACTACTTGCTTAAATAGATCAGACTAGTCTTGTCCTGGGGAACTTTTGAATATTACTTTTTCTGTCTTTGAAATATAAGAAAAATTATTTTCTTCTTCTTTCTTTATTTAGCATTCAAAAACACCTATGGGATATCTTCCTAAACATGGAATAATCATTGAGTATACAGAGAAGACCAAGAAATTTATGATCCCCGGCACATGAAAAATTTTTAGTAGATAAATTTGACACATAACGTTGTGTAAATTTGGTACAATTGTATTTTAATATGATTGCCATTGTAGTGACATTTATTACACTACATAATTATAATACAATATTGCTTATATTTATCATATTGTGCATCGGATCTGTGTGGCTTATATACTATTTCTTATACATGCACTTCATTGTCCTCAGTTAAGTGTATCACAATCTCTTGATTCTAAAGCACTCTTTATTGAATTTGGTGCTCACCAGCATAACAACAGATTTTTGAAAACAACCACTCACATGCACACTGTTTGCAAGATATGCTCTTTTTCCAAAACACTGAAGTGAAAAAAATACTTGATTTTGTTAGATTTGGGGAAATTTGTCATACCATATGTGTATGTATCATACGAAAAAAACTCTCCACACAATGATTGATATAAGAAAAAACAACTCTGTGAGAAATCCCACATAATTAATTTCACATGTAAATTGAAAGAGAAATGGTTACTAACTCTAAACCATGGGTCATTTAACTTTTATTTATCAAATTAGTCAAACAGAAATTCATGGTCACATTAAATACATAACTAACTATATATTGTTATTATTATTATTATTTATCTTTTAAAGGTTCTTTATTGAGAGGTTAGTAGTAAGCTTTCTCTCTCTTTTAATATACCTTACAATTCCATAATAACAATTATTTTCTCTCCAGTCTTTGAAGATTTTATTCCACTGCCTTATGGCTTCCTTTGTGCAATTGAGAAGTCACGGGTCAGACCAGTTATAATTTCTTTATAAATAATCATTCTTTTTCTCTCTGGCTGCTTTAAAGATTTTTCCTTTGTTTTGTTTTTGTTGTTGTTGTTGTTTAATTTTTTAAATTACGTTATGTTAGTCACCATACATTATTAGTTTTTGATGTAGTGTTCCATGTAACTACATATTAAAACAAACCTATACAAGGAAGTGTCCTTGTTGCTTTCACATTTGTTGATGTATATCAGCTAACATTAGAATGGCAAACATATAGGACAATTGGGAGTCTAGACATGAAGATGTAAAATGGAAGAGATTAGTATAGTAATTGCTTTTGCTAGAAACATTTTTTCCGATCATTATAGCATTTTTGACAAAATACTAATAACAATGGTTCAATTAGCTACAGAAAGTGTAACTCAATGCACTGGCCGTGGAAATGTGTTACGTCAAGCGCAGAGATAGTTCAGGAAGATATTAACTGAATTTTGAGATGTAATTGGCTGGTGCTTAAACTGTTCAGTGAAGTGGTCTTACATGCTCTGGAGCAGAGCCATTGTAGAACATTCCAACTATTACTTTCAATTTAGACCATCAGCTTCGGTCCATTTACTGAGTGGTGAAATCAGAGCAATTGATTCTTCTGAATCTCTGCCAGTTATACCCCATATAGTTCATCCAAACCCTGTGCATTCAGCTGAGTGTTATTTTTGGACTTCGACAAGGATTGCTCTACCATCAACTAAATAGGCATAGATTTAGAATGAGGTTCATAATTTGAAGGGCTGAAATTGCTCACCCAGGTAACAAGTGACCCTTCAGTAAATTACAGACAGAATCCTAATCTAATAAAGGCCATTAGGGTATGTAACACCTCATAACAAGGTCATTTTCTAGTCTTGCATTATTTCTCTCTTTTTTTTTTTAGGATTTTATTTACTTATCCGACAGAGAAAGAGACAGCCAGCGAGAGAGGGAAGACAAGCAGGGGGAAGTGGGAGAGGAAGAAGCAGGCTCATAGCAGAGGAGCCCGATGTGGGGCTCGATCCCAGAACGCCGGGATCACGCCCTGAGTCGAAGGCAGGCGCTTAACCGCTGTGCCAGCCAGGCGCCCCTTGTATTATTTCTCATTTTTTTACTTGTGGATGCAAATGATGTATTTACAGTAACAAATATTTTCACAAGTCCCTCTCAATTTATAATCCAACTATATAATAACTATGTTGTATTTTAAATATACTACAAGTGCACACTAACTTTATTATAATCTTTGTATCTTGTTAAGTAATTATAATCTGTGGCATGGTTTACAAATGAATTGAGAGGAGCAGCTGATATATATTTATGTATGATCTTTATTATAGTTTAAACTCTATATACCATAGTGCTTATTTTTTTCTTTGAGAACTAGATGAGTATTTTAAAAATTACATCATTTTTAGAAGAATTTGAGTTATTTTAAACATTTTCACTCTAATGATCTGACAGTTTATTCAGTACAATATACATGTACATGAAAACCACACACATATATATGCATTTACTATTCACTTGCATGTTCATGTGCAATTATAAACAAACACAAGATCAGAGGAAAAGCAAAGACTGCAATACTGAAGCAAACTTATTCACAGTCTACCAACTGTTAGTCACTGGGCTTAATATTCTATTTATTTCTAGAATATTTTCATGTTGGTGCAATTTTGCATATATTTGAGAATGTAGAAAATCTGTACATATGCTTAGTGATATCATTTTTTTAAATGCAGATAATGGGTATGTGGAGCCAATCCCAAGGAATCCTAAGCAAAATTGGTTCAGTCAGTTGCTCAAGTCAAAAACAAAAACAAAAACCATTTATGGGACCCTTGCAAATCACCAAATCAGGTTCTCAGAGCCAGATGTTTGTTATTACTCTGAATAAGACAGAAAAAGTTCCCTAAGGATTTACAAGATAACAAAATAGAATTTTTCTTTTCTTTCTTTCTTCTTCTTTTTTCTCTTCTTTCTTTCTTTCTTTCTTTCTTTCTTTCTTTCTTTCTTTCCTTTCTTTCTTTCTTTTCTTCATTTCTTTCTTTCTTTCTTTCTGTTTCTTTATCATCTATTTATTTATTTCAAATTTATTTTTATTATTAATTATTATTATTGTATTTTGGTAAGAACACTTACCATGAGATCTATCTTCAACATATTTTGGACTATACAGTATTGATAAGCATAGGTACCAGAGTGTGTTCATCTTGTACAACTGAAACTTTATATTCATTTCGAACAGCTCACTTCCCACTTCCCCAGCCCCTGGCATCCACCATTGCACTCTCTGTTGTGCTATTTTAGATATTTTATGTAAGTGGAATCATGAAGTATTTATCCTTTTGTGAGTGACTTATTTTACTTAGTATGATATCCTCCAGTTTCCTCTATGTTGTCACATACATGGCAGGGCTTCCTTCTATTTTGAGGTTGAATGATGTCCAATTATATATGTATTCCATATTTTTTTAGTCATTCATCTGTTGATGGGCATTTAGGTTGCTTCTATATATTTTACTGTGTTACTATTGTAGCATGAAGCATTTATGAAAGAAATAAGACTCCTTCCTTGCATGGATGACCAAAAAAAAAAAAAAGTAGGTATTTCCCCAATCCCTATAACAATGCTCTTGTGCCTCCTCAACCTGGGCCACAAGGTCCTTTGTCTCAGAAGTCCTGGAACTCTTACTCTCAACAACTACATGAGTATTTATTCCACATGATGTCAAGCATCCATTTTTCCTCCTTGAACACTGTTGCACTCTTTGTCTCCCCATTTACCATTCAGGTAAATGGTTCATGGTCAGGTCTGAAGGTCACATTCTGGTGGTGTGAATTGGACCTTAGCATCAGCAGCTCCAGTCTGAGTCCCGGTCTTGGATTTCGCTGGTGCATTTCCTGGTGTCTGTCTTTCAAATAAAAACCAGGTCTTTCCTGTTCATAGAGGGTTTGGGAAGAGAATTTGGAGGAGTTTAATCATTATTGGTTCAAATAATTTTTATATAAAAATATGACTAATTAATTGCTCTTTAATTAATTGCTCTTAATCATGCGCTCTCTAGAAATGATCCCTGAAGAAATTATAATAATAGTAATAATAATAATAGTAATAATATTAGCTAATATTTACTGAAAATTACTATGTGCCATGCACTGGACCAAATGTAAAGATCTATTAAATCATCTCCCCGATGAAGTAATTGAGGAACAGAGGTTTTCTTTATTTCCCAAAGTCACAGAACAAGTACTTTCGGAACTGGTGCAAATTCAGAGCCTCTTGACTCTAAAGCCAGATCTCCTAAGTGCACCATTCTAAGTTTTTCCTTGTTTAATATATGATACCATGTTAAAGAAGTACTCATTAATTCTTGTCTTATTTGGTAATGGGTATTGACTTTTCACCAACTACTAGGATGATCATATTATTTATTTATTTATTTATTTATTTATTTATTTATTTATTTTAGTCTATTAGTATGATAAATTTCTTTAATGGAAAGAGAGAGAGAGACTGAGAGAGACAAAGGGAGAGGGAGAGAATGAATGTAAATAAAGATCTTTTATACCAGGTCAGTTCTTAATAAATATAGAAGAAATGATAGAGTAGGAAATAAAAATTTGGGATTTTCAATGAAACAATTGATTCTGACAAAGATCCTTAATTCATGCTAAAGCGACTGGTGAAAGTTTGTTGGGGCAGGGGATCTAGAGGTCTAGAGGTCCATGGAATTCCTACCAGTTAGCGCTTCTTATTTATTAAAGAAAATATGTACTTTTACAGCAAAGAGTTTTCACAGAAACCACCTAATCAAGTGAAAAATGACATCTTTAACCATTGATTCATACAATGGAAATAAAACAACTTAAGTTCCGCAACCTCCCCACCCTCCCCAAATGAAAACCTTAAAATAAAATTGAGTGGAAGCAATTAGATAAATCCCAGTAATGGAAGCAACCAGTAAACAAATAGCCCAGATTACTCAAATATGTCAATGATCTGAAACACAAAACAAGGAGAAGAAAATTCATTTTACCATATTGATGATAAATAATTGATATATAGTAATGGTATCAGGTTATGAAGGATAATGTTACTGTTTGTAGAAATTGCATGCTCTAATAGTTTGGGGGAAAGGCTAAAATGATTGCAAGTTATTTTTAAATCCTTTAGAGTATAAAACCTTCATCTATATGTGTGTGGAGTGAGAGAAAGAGACGACAAATGGGGAAATATATTAACAAAAGGTGAGCAGTATAGTGGAATGTATTGTATAACTCTTTCAAATTTTCTGTATGGTTAAGCTTGTTCATGATAAGTTGAAATAAAAAAGTTAAAAGCACTCCCCATTCAATATTTAATATTCTTCAGACACTTTGTGCTCAGGCTAACTTGAAAAGTGCAAGTTGTGTCAAGGTGCACTTAATAAGGGCCAACAACAAAGGGAAAAAAAAAATCAATCATTGAAGGTCTCTCTCTTTTATAAATATTGTATAAAACCATATGTTTAGATCAATGTTTAAAATTATCCTAGTAGTTTGCTTCTCTCCTTTCTCCTTTTTATTATTTGCCTTAAGGATTTTTTTTCTCCTTTGCTGAAATAGATTTTTTCCCTTTTTTTCCTATCCTCACATGAATTCAAATTCAGGTATTTTTCAGAAAAGTTTTAGTAACTTGATTTGTCAATATTAGTAACTGTATGTTACACTAAAACTTACAGAAAACATTTCCTGTCTTAAGACGACATTAATGAGCTCTAAAAGTGGCCTATTTTTAGTCCTCTTTACTTCAGTAGAACGTTAGTTTTCTATCACACTCTAATGGCTTTCACGGAGGGCAGGGTTTTGTTAGAAGTCAGGCTAGAGAATAAAGCCTCATAGAATTTGTGTTTATACAATCTGATTTTATATATTATTATGCTCAGGGAATGTTTATTAATGTGTAGGTGCCATAAAATACACCTTTTAAGGAAATACAATGAAGGAAATAGATACCATAAGATATACCTTTTAAGAAAATACAATGAACATTTTTTTAGTTCTATATTTATCATCATGCACTTTTACATGGAGACTAAATGTTTCTGGTAGAAAACTGACAGACCCTGCTTCCAAATCATAGGTGAAAGGGTCATAGAGAGGGGGACTTTTAACTTCTAAAATTAATGAGTTGGCAGACATTTTTGTTTAAATATGTTACCTGCAATCTGGGTAATTAGAAAACTGATTAGTTATGGAAAAACTATCTTACATCACTGTATAAAAATTTAGACAAGCAGAATTTAATATTTACAAAGAGTGGCTCATCTAGGAAGCACTGAAACTGAGTAGAATGAAGGCTATCTAGAGTTACATATCAGTGTTCTATTGCTGACTAACAAATTGCCACGACCTTAGAAGCTTAAAACAATACAAATTTATTCACAGGGTTTCTAGGAGGAGAGATTCCAGGCATTGGTTAACTGAATCCCCTATTTAAGGTCTCACCAAGATTAAATTCAGGCATCCAATGAGGGTTGGAATTTCATTTTGGGCTCAGGACCTTTTCCAAGTTCCTATGGCTGTTTGTAAATTTATTTCCCTGCATGCAATTGTGGAATGTCTAGCTGTGTCTTCAAGGCCAGCAGCAAACTATTTAAGGGCTCACCTGATCAGGTCAGGCCCACCTGGATAGCCTCCATTTTTATTAATGAAAAAGTCAATTCCCTACTAACCTAATCACAAGGATGATACCCCGTGATATTCACCAGTTCTTTTTGTATGCAGTAAGAAGGGGACTGCACAGGACATGCACACTAGGCGCAGGAGTATTTGGGGACGGCTTTGGAATCCTGCCTACCCCAACTGGTATTAGAAAACCTGAGCTCAACTAGTGACTATGTCACCAGCACATACCTTGGCAAAATAAATAAAGAAGTCCCTTGAATGTATTAATTATAAGGTGAACAAGAAGATAATGATCTAAATATTTCAGTTTCCCATGAAAACTGTAAGATGCATTTAAATGCTTAAGGACTTGAGTGTTCCTTCTAAGCACTGGACCATGACTCAGTGAAATAGAGACTTGGTCACTATATTCAGTGAATTAACATTTGGAAAAACATTTTTTTATTATGAATAATGTATAACATATAACTATTCAACGTCATTCTTAATACCTCCACACATATAAAAATGTTTTTCTGTATATCAACTTTAAGAGACTCCAAGTAAAATGAGAGTCTAAAAATAACAGAGTCCAGCAACTACTCATGGTAATAGGGACTATCTAATTTATGTTTAATTTTATATATAACAATTGAGGTAAACATCACAAGGCTGTTTAGTGATAGAACAGGGGAAAAAAATCAGCCCATGTCTTAGAGAGATATGGTTAGAAATTCCTCTAAAGAGTAAATGATTAAGAAATTAATTAGAACATTGATACATTGGACACATATGAAGCATAACGGCAATGATTTAATATCATCTGAAATCAAATAAATAAAAAATGTAAGATGTGCTATTTTTTTTCTTAGAGAGTGCATACATGCTGGGTGGTGGGGATGGGGAGCAAAGGGAGAGGGAGGGAGAGAACCTTGAGCAGTCTCCACGCACAGCACCAAGGCTGATCCCAGGGCTAAATCTCACAACGCTGAGATCAGGACCTGAATTGAACCAGGAGTCAGACACTTAACCAGCTGAGCCACTCAGGTGCCCCAAAATGTGCTATTTATAATGTCATATTTCCAAGGGCTTTGGATCAAAACCTGAAATTGTCTTTTGACTCCTCTTTTTCTCCATCTCATCTACTCAGAACATTTCAAAGTGCATCCAGGATCACATATATCTCATTGCCTCCACTTTTAATGCTCACAATAGCCACCAGTACCATGGCCCTGACTAGAGCATTAGACTCCTAAGTTGTCTCCTTGTTTCTATTCTTGCACCTCTTCTTTTTTTCTCTGAATTATTTCATACAAGTCCAATTGTCTCACATGTTTGTTCAAAGCCATCCAGAGAATTTCCACCTTATCGTGAGTAAAAGCCTACCATGTACAATATTTCCTGTTACCACTTGAACTCATTTACTACTCATTTCCAAACTCATTACATTTTTGCTGCATCAGCTGGCTACCTAGCTGTTCCTATAAAAGATGGTTTCTAGCCTTAGAGAGATCATATTTTCTATTCTTTTTCTGGAATGCCCATTCTCCAGATATCCACATGGCTTGCTCTCTAAACAAGAAGAAATAATTAAATATATTAAGATAGCTACATGATGAGATTATACAGGCATTAAAATTGTGTTTTAAAGATTCTGTGATGACAATGAGAAAGCAAAGAAAATCACAATGATACAAAATTTTAGAAAAAAATCCAAATTCAATAATCAACATGGAAGCAGCTTTTTTTTTCTTTTTTTCCAAATACTTCTTGAAAGGAACTGCAAATATCCAAAGTTTAACATTAGATGATTATTTTCTTAGTGGATCTACAGTGAGTATATTTTTTCTTCTTTAGAATGTTAAAATTATGATAATTTTGTGGAGGAAAACAGATAAAGTAAGCCCTTAATTAAAGTAAAAATAGAGATCCATGCTACCTAGGTCAAAGTAAAAAAAAAAAAAAGAAGTAAAACGACATCCAAATAAACAACATAAAATTAGAAGACACATCTCTAGAACACCTCTGAATATTATGAACAGGCAAAAATTCCTTCATCACCATGTTTTTGAAAACATGGATATAGTTCCCCAGCAACATTCTTCTGTTTTACATGGTCAAAGGTCTCAATAAAGTAAACAAGGAACAGAGTTGTGGTTTAGACGTATGCGATTTTGTCTCATAAATGGAAATTCTTCACTGAAGTTAGAGGGAGTGTAAAAGGGTGATAAAAGAACACTAGTGGGAGGAAAACTAAAAAAACCAAAAAACAAAACAAAAAAATCCTAAGAAAGAAAAGAGCAAATTAACGTAGTAGACAAACGATGAGTGAATAAATGTGCACAGCTATACCAATCAAAACTAAATGGCCAAAGGTAAATGTCTCTGGTACCTGAAAAACCTCAAATCAGTTCTGTCCTTGATTTCACGAGTGGGTATGTTGCCTAGAAGGCAGGGAATAGAATAGATAAAAAATAATTATGTCGAATTGATAGAGGCTTTGCAATCAGGTCCATGCTTCTGATAAAATTGAATATGAATACTGATAAAAGAAGGTGTGTCTTGTTGACTTGAACAGGGAATAAAAAAAGCCAGTTATTTTACCAGCAAATGAGTTTATTTGGGAATAGCAAAGAACTGCAATTTTGGACAACCAAACTATGACAAACCATAAGCAAGTCTAGAACAGAGGAAAGGAGCTTGCTTTTTTGGAAGAAAGGAAGAAACAGCAAGGTGCTGTGATGGCTTCACATTGGCTGAGTGTGATGGTTTCTCATTGAGCTGTTGCTGGACAAGGAGAAATTCTCCCTTCTTCGTGTTAAGGTGTGTAAACTGCATGTCCTCCTGTTTGTGGTCTGATTTGTAGTGTGTGAGAGCTCCCACGTCAGAACTTTCTAGCTCAAATTTTTTTTTAAAGATTTTATTTATTTATTTGACAGAGAGAGAGACAGCCAGCAAGAGAGGGAACACAAGCAGGGGGAGTGGGAGAGGAAGAAACAGGCTCCCAGCGGAGGAGCCTGATGTGGGTCTCTATCCCAGAATGCCGGGATCACGCCCTGAGCCCAAGGCAGACGCTTAAGGAGTACGCCACCCAGGCACCCCTCTAGCTCAATTTTTAATGAGGTTTCCTTTACTTTCAATTTTCCTTTTTGTTTAAAATCTTTCCCCGAAAGCATCACTGATCGAGAGCCAGGTTTTTTTTGTTGTTGTTGTTTTGTTTTGTTTTGTTTTGTTTTGGGTTTTTTTGGTTTTGGGTGGGTTTTTTGTTTGTTTTTTGGTTTTGTTTTGTTTTGTTTTGTTTTTTTAATTTAGTGGTTACATCCCTTTGTGCCAGGAAGGACCTTTCTTGGTTGTAATGTCTAACATGGGAATGAAAGTGCACAGACCAGAAACCATTGAGGTCACAACTGAATAACACAAAAGTTTCCAAAATCCAGGAATTCTTTAGTTTGTGGCTCTTTTACTCCAATCTCTGCCTCTGTGATCACATCCTCTTCTCCTCTTCTCCATTTTTCTATGTGTCCCTTATAAGGACACTTGCTTTTGGATTTAGGGCCACTTAGATAATCCAGGGTGGTCACCTTATCTCAAGATCTTTAACTTGCATCTGCAATGATATTTTTTCCAAATAAGGAAATATTTACAGTTTCCAGGAATTAGAGTACGGCTACATCATTTTGGAAGCTACTATTCAGCCAACTACAGGGACTAACTCAAAATTTTCACTGACCAGGTACAGTTACACAGGGGGTTGTTGAATATCCCTCTCTGGAAGAACAAGTCTGATACTCAACTGGCATGCCTTGGTATGGACATCCTGATCAACAGTCTTCAGCATCTCTGGTTGGCATTCATTCTGATTTGGTCAATCTCTACTGCATCTTCTAACACATTGAACTTGAGGGCTATGACCTGACACATATAATACATTTTGAATTTTTGATTGACCCTCTCAACTCGCTTTCTACTTTATTCATCTGCTTTTTAATCCCAGGAATCTGAAAATGTATTAACAATGTCAATGTATTCTCTAGTCCTCTCAATCCCTTTTAAATTTTGTCAATAGAAAGTTTTAACAAGAGACCAGAAAAAGAAGAAAGGTTAGTTCCCTTCATTTTGGAGGTAAGTGCTCTCTCTTCTTCTCTCATCCATCTATCTGTCTCTGCTTTTTAAGTACTCTGGACTGACTCTATTCTTTGACTGACAGCTATAGTTTCTGTTGGTTGGCCTGTGCCTCAAAGCTCTTGTGTTCTCTATGTTCTCAGAAAACAGGGTTGTTTGCAGAGTCCTTGTCACTGGAGTACTGCAGGAACTCTGTGGTTGCCTGACATCCTACTCTTACCTTTGGGGAGAGAACCTTGTTTCCAACTGTCCTCATATTACCACATTTAAGTGGGATAGCTTTCTTGGAGGAATTCTAACTGAAACAGAATATCACCATGCTATAAAGTTTCACAAAAATGGGAAAGAAGTCCTATTCTCTAAAAAGAGAAGAATCTAATGATAAATTATAAAACAACTTTATGTGTGAACCAGAATCTTCTAAAAATCAAAGTAGATATTGGGGAAATATAACATTTCTGTTATGGATCAAAAATTTCAAGAATCGTAAGAGGCTCAGTATCAAGGAATACCAGGCAGAGTAGAAAATGAGAATGAGACAAGGTCTTGAAACAAGGTCTATGTAGGAATTATTTAAACCTCCAAATTCAATCTCTGTATTTAGGTGTCAGAAATTCTGGGAAATAATAGATTTCTATTTCTGAGTGTTTCTGCATACCTACCCACTTTATGAAGTAGGATCTTAGAAAAGCTTTCCACAGACAATCTGAGAAATCTCAGGAAAAAAAAAACCTATATACTTACAATGGTATTTAAAAAAAAATCCAGGTATCCCATCTAGCTCGTCACTCTTCCACTCTTCAGTGAAGCACACACACACACACACACAAACACACACACACACACACACACACACACACTTGTCAATTGACTTTTTATTGCTTGACTTTAGGAGTATAAAGTCGGGGATGTCATATGTTTGAGAAAAGGCTTTAATATTAGAGGAATCAAAACAGATAAACAAACAAAAAGGTCTGAGAGGGTATGGGGAATTGGAGGAGATGGACAATCCAGGGATGAAAAAGAAAACTTTTAAAGAAAAAACATGTAATATCCTCAAAGGGAAGAGAAAATATTCTAACCAGACAACTATAACAATATATGAGATAAAGGGAAATAAAAAAGATCTCAAAATATGTATTTACACAGTCTTTATGATATGGAGGATGAATTTAGGGAATTTCTCAGAAAATATAGTAAAAATGAAAAAGCAAAACTACCCAAAAAGAGATAAGACAAAATAAGGGATGTGCTAGAATATCCATATCCAAACAGTTTGACGGTTGAAGAATGAGAAACCAAACAATACAATGTGGAGAACATTTTCAGACACAGAATACAAGACAAATTCAATATTGAAAAGCAGACTTTTGCAGATTGAAAGTGCCCACTATTTACCAGGTACAATGAATGAAAGAATGATTAATTAAAGATGTGTTACTAACATTTCTTTCGTTCTTTTTTTTAAAGATTTATTTACTTATTTGAGAGAGAGACAGAGAGGGCACGAGCAGGGGGGAGGGGCAGAGGGAGAGGGAGAAACAAGCTCCCCACTGAGCAGGGACCCTGGTGCTGGGCTCCATCCCAGGACCCAGAGATCATGACCTGAGCCAAAGGCAGATGCTTAAGTGACTGAGCCACCCAGGTGCCCCATTACTAGCATTTCTTAATGAGAAAAGAGAGAGGTCCTCTGATCTGTGTGTGGGTGGGGAAGCAAATGTCTCAAACATATAGGATCAATTATTAAAATGGAATCAGACTTATAAGCAGGAATATAGAAAGTCAGGTGGGAAAAATGAGTAATACCTTCAAACTTCTAAGGAAAAGTGATTCCAATCTAGAATTCTATATCCAAACTATCCGTCCAATAGAAGTTTAGGAAACAAAGTTACTCTCAAACATATAGATTCTCAAAAATTTGCCTCCACTTCCTTCTTAAGAAGCTCCTGGAAGAAGGAAAACATGAAAGACAGTCGTGGGGATAGACTAGTCTAGGAATTAGATCTGTGTGAAAATAAATGGAACTAATAGCATATTTAGGCTTTTGAAGCTCTTAGGAAACATCTTGGTGTTTATAGATCTATTGGAATACTTGAGGAAATTTAAAAATAGGAACATAACAAAAAAAGGCTATAAGAAAAGCATATTATGAACTTCAATGAAAGTTTTTCTTTTAAAGGAAAATTTTTTAAGTGGCATAAGAAAGGACACTTTCTGGATAAGCTACGAACAATATTTACACATTCAGAAAAATTGAATCATTGAGGATTAATCAAAGATGACAATATAATAATGCTACTGAAATAAGGGAAGGGAATAGGAAAAAAATATTACATAGTCAGATCCTCATTACTACCATAGTAAGTCAATTGACTAAAAAATTCCTCAAAATCTATAAATTATGAGGTGATCATAAAACATACATTTAAAAAATGGGATGAATACCAAAAGAAAAAAAGTATGTGTGGAAGTAATTGCCTCAAAGGAGCAGGGTTGGAAAGTCAAATGTGGTCAGTTAAGGCATGGCTATTTTTGCAACTCTTTAATACGCATCGAATATTTATGGTATGTGAATTTATTAATTCGATTAAAAATTTGGAAATAACACTATATTTAGGTTAAATATAGGAAAATTATGTGAGAAAGGCCATTAGTTGGTTAGTATGTTAAGTAGCATGAATTTCTTCACAGAAACCAATTACTGAACTGTTACATGTTTGCCATCATGCTGCAAGGTTGTAGATAGAAGGATAAATAAGTCAATGAGTTAGATTTCTGCTAGCCTCAAAGGTAATCTTTTTCTTGGTTGTGGTTTGCTCATTTTGTATCCATGTTGTTTTTCTTACACGGAATCTGTAGCTCTGCACTCAGAGGCAATATTTATCACCAAACAATGCGAAATTCACACATAAAGGGAACAATCATCACCTAGTCTTCAGCATAATAGTTATGTAGATTTGAAAGGATATAGAATTTAATTAGTTCCCGAAACTGATTTTAAAGAGAAAATCTGAGGCCAAGACAACACAAGTGGCAAGATCAAGGGTCTATAGCTAGTACTGAGGACACTTTTGAACATAGAGTGGAAAGATTTGCATTTACTTAGTATGAGTACACAGTTTTGGTTGGAATTACCATGTAAGTGTGATGAGTAAATGTGCTTATAATTATGATATCAAATTAGCCCCTACATGTGAAAAATGAAATCATTTTCTTTTCTTTTTTTTCTTTCTTTTTTTTGTCAGAGGGAGAGAGATAGAGAGGGTTCAGAAGCAGGGGAGAGGCAGGCAGAGGGAGAAGCAGGCTTTCTGCTGAGCTGGGAGCCTGATGCAGGACCCAATGGCAGGACACTGGGATCATGACCTGAGCCGAAGGCAGACGCTTAACTGACTGAGCCACCCAGGAATCCCTTAAGTCATTTTTTTTTTTTTAAGAATTTATTTATTTATTTGACAGAGATAGAGACAGCCAGCGAGAGAGGGAACACAAGCAGGGGGAGTGGGAGAGAAAGAAGCAGGCTCATAGCGGAGGAGCCTGATGTGGGGCTTGGTCCCATAACGCCGGGATCACGCCCTGAGCTGAAGGCAGATGCTTAACCGCTGTGCCACTCAGGTGCCCCCCTTAAGTCATTTTTAATATACAGTAGTATTCTACCTAAGGTAGATATGTTCAGAATCTGTATTGGTAATAGTAACACTGTGAAAATGTTTATTGATTATCACATTCCATTATTCTGAGAGATTTAGATGATTTAATTTACGACATTCACATATAGCAAAGAATTAGAAAAAAAACCTCATCTAAACTTCCTGTGGATATTGTAGAGTAGATTTCAGGTGCTGTGATCAAAAAAAAAGTTATTATGTGAGGAAAAGTTATGTTAATTAGCTTGACTGCAGTAATCATTGATTATATATATTTATATCACATCATCATGTTGTGCAACTTAAATTCAACAATATTATTTAAAAATAAGAAGTTAATTTAATTTTTTAATTATTTCCAGGAACTAAAAATTGGAGAGAAGACATTATTTTATAACACTATTTTCAGGGGCAGAACTAACAATTACTTGACATGCTTTCATCATGTAACACTCTGATTCTATAAAATCTTGAAGATATAATGTGGTTCACAGTTGTTGAAGTCATATAAATAATTATTCCTATCCCCAGTAGAATCTATTACAAGTTTAACCAGGTATCAGTCTTGGACTTCACTCATGTCTGAGAAATTAGGAGGATGGAGGTCAGCCTGCTTTATTATTTTCTTTCTTCCCACTTTGCTTATTTAGACTTCCTGTAAGTCTCCTAATTAAAATGCTCAATATTTTATTAATACTTACCTTTGTATCAATAAACTATAATCCACACCCTAAACACACATTTAAAATATGAAGCTAAGATCAAAAATAAATGTTTGTTCTCCAACACGTTCTATATTTCCCAAACTACACATTTTTACATACATTACAACACACATATTAATTAGAATACATGTGACTATTGCAATATTACAAAAAACCATGGTAGCAAATTCCAAATTCATTCTCCTTTTCATTCATTCTTACCCTGCCCAAGTGTCAGAAGAGAAAATGCCCCCAATATTAGCCAAAAGAAGAACATTTTCTGAGTGTACCAGTGGTGACCTTGAGGGCCCTTTCAGTTGGCTCCGATCCTTAAATTACTATCCTTACCACTTCCTCTCCATGCTGTCATAAGTCTCTGATTTCTCCTCCTCCTCGACTGAGTTCCACTGGGCATTGCTGTGCTATCTCAAGTCTCCTGCATGCATCAAGCATCCTATTTTCCACCTGGGACACCAGCCATCTTTTTCCCAAGCTTTTTCACCACTGCTTCTTCCTTCCATACTTCCTATGTGGCCCCCCTCCACTTGAACATAGTGGGCTACAATTTCTTTGAGAAGATAACATGACAAAGAATCAGATGACTGAGTTTGGGAAGTCTGAAGTTTGATAGTCCTTGTTTGCTTATCCTCCCAGGGTTTCACATACACTCAAATAGTCAGCATTCCCACTGGCTCTCATGGTTTCATTGTGCTCTCTTTCCATATCCTTGATCCTCATGTCAGCCTAGGTGAGTTGGAATTCATATCCGCCAATGAAAAGAAAAGAGAAGCTGAAGGTCTGAGGTAATTAATCACAACTGCATAGAGGCTAAGTCACCTTTTGTCTATTATATCATTTCTTGAAATTTGTGTGTCTTATATATTGAGGTCAAGTTACTCAATTACTATACATCCAAATACACCAAAAATGTGTTGACTGTATTAATGAAGGGAGAACGGATGCCTGGGAATAAATTCCATTCTCCCTGAGTGTTTACTATGCTCAAAGCATGCAAGGGAGACATAAGTGAATGCAACCGGGCTCCTCCAATTACTGGGAGATAAAACATAACACTGCATTTCTGTCTTTCCAAGTACTGCTGATCGTATGGGATAATGCTTACATTATACCCATTCCACGATCCTTTTCTAGAATCACTAGTGAAAAAAAACGCTACTTTTTTTCCTTTTTCTCATATACCAAATTGTATCATAAGCAATTAGATGGTATCATAATAATCAACTTAATCAGCTTGCAAATGATTATAATGAGACTAATGCATTTGGCGGAGAGGGATACCTTCAAAATTGAGGACTCTAAAATTGGCTTTTCACTGAGTTACGCTTCTTTTTAAATGCACTTTTTTTCCCATTCCAATTTATTCTACGGTCACAAGACTAACATTAGTAAAAAATAAATCTCACCATTTCACAGATCTATTTAAACTCTCCCAAACCTCCTCATTTCTTAAAGATCACAATAGAAGTTCTCTTTCTGTCATGTGAGGCGCCTAAAAATAGTGTGTAATTATTCCATAGAGCCCCTGCTCACAGCAATCTAGATATCTTTAATGACAATGGCCTATGAAGGCAGGGGAGCCACAAGGAAGACAGTGGCCTTTACATTTCCACTTATAACTCTGTATGCCTGTCTCTAAAATAATAGCCGTTGCGCCATTCAAAAATTAGTTTGAACATAACCTTTAACATGGGTGATCTCAGTCCTCAATCTATCTGCTGACATTACCTGATAATTGCTGAAACTCCACCTCATAGGTTAGACTAGCTACATGAACTGAGGTGCCATTTCTTGATTTTAAAGCTGGCTTTGGGGCAAATGTATTTAATAGCTTCACCTTTCAAGAAGACTTTTTTTTTTTTCTTTCATAGACTAAGTAACAGGGTTGACCTTATTCACATAATAAAATGTCATCCTGTCACGTAAGCTTTCAAACATTCCAAAACAAGCTCATTAGCAAATAATGATGCCAAGGAGTAATTTTTTTAAAGTCAGTAAATACATTTTACATTCTTCTGATAATTTGTGAAAAGCAGTGTAATTATCAGAGTTCTACCTTTCTCTGTAGAGAAAGAAAGGAATCTGTAAAAATTTTAAAAGTTATACTTAAAACATAAAGCAAATCAATGATTCTCCTTTCTCCCAGTATGAAAGATTTCTTAATGAGATTCTAAACCTTAAATGACCTATTTACACGATTCTGCTTGCTGCTATACAATGAGAATGAAAAGGTGATAAAATTTCAGTAATATAACCTCCAATTCAAATGGTAGCTATGTCTCCAAATTACCTCAGAAATATTGCTCCCTAATCAAATTTACACACACATGCACACACCACATGACAGGAATGTTGAATGAAAAAAAGAATCACCATTGTCCAAATGCCATCTATTCTGTATGGTATTAATTTCAAAATGTATCTTGGCCACATGGACAAGAAAGTGCTGAAACATATGAGGGCAACAGTCCAGTTTGACAAGTTTCCCAAATACCCACGTTGAGTTACCCTGTTTCTTAAGTTGTGGGAAAGTAGAAATTGACACTTTAAAAAATTGTCTTTATTAAAATAGACAGGTAAATATGATTATAAAATAATATGATGCAAGAACTATTTAAAGTCTTCCTAAATGACTCTTACTTTAGTAATATTTGAGAATTATTTGCTATGAGTTAACTAGAGATAGAGACTAGAGAAAACAATGCTGTAAACAGAAACCGCACAATATAGGCAACAAGGCATAAAGGAAGGAAAGGAAGGAAGAAAAAAAATGGCCTTTGTAAGGTCATATATTTGAAGGATTTTATCATTCTAAACTGAGATAATGCAAAATATCCATTATTTCTATATGTATTAGGGGTCAATACTTTTTTTCTTAAGTTTTTGAAGAGCGTGAAAAATAAAACCCCATGCCAGAGAGAGTAATACTTATAAAGACAATAAGAAACATTGGATACATATGCCAAAAAATACACTGTTTCATCTTTCATCTATTTTTATAATATACAGTGTTATAAATCCCTTTGAAATACATCATATATTTGGATGCATGCTAGGAGCCATATCTGACATTAGCTCAACTTTATAAATAATTGCCCTAAAACATAATAAGAATACATGTCCTGTGTAAAGTTTATAGATGAAAATGTGATAGGATTAGAACAAAGTCCTTGTGTAATAATAGTCTTAGTGTGCTTTAACAGCTACGGTGGCCCCAAGCAGAGGTAGATGATTACGACTTATATAAAATTTGGCTCCACTCTCTCCCCCATTTTCTAGCAACTTCCTTATACCTTGCAGCCTAAGATTCTAGACATTCTAAAAGTCTCCTAGTGGAACTAAAAGAGAAGAGAATATTAACAAGTGATAATTACTTGATTTTTCATTGAATGAAATGAAAAATCAAAATGGAATTTGTGAAATCTAATGTGGCATGTCTTGTGTAAGATATGAATTATGAATATATATGAACTATATGAATTATGAATATAAATGGTTGCTGAACAACCAACTTAAGATAACTATCCTACAAACCTATGGTAATCAAAACAGTATATCACTGGCATAAAAATAGATACATAGATCAATGGAACAGAAGCAAGGCCTCAGAAACAAATCTTCACAAAAACATTAATATTTGAACCAAGAATATTTAATGGCATTGAGAAAAATGCGTAATCACATACGGAAGAATGGAATCGGATCCCTATCATAAACCACTAATGAAAATGATCTTGAAATGAACTAAAGACTTGGGGCGCCTGGGTGGCACAGCGGTTAAGCGTCTGCCTTCGGCTCAGGGCGTGATCCCGGCGTTATGGGATCGAGCCCCACATCAGGCTCTTCTGCTATGAGCCTGCTTCTTCCTCTCCCACTCCCCCTGCTTGTGTTCCCTCTCTCGCTGGCTGTCTCTATCTCTGTCGAATAAATAAATAAAATCTAAAAAAAAAAAAAAAAAAGAAATGAACTAAAGACTTAAACATAAGACCTGAAACCATAAAATTCCTAGAAAAAAATATAAGGGGTAATTTCCTTGACATTGGTCTTGGCAATGACTTTTTGAATATGACACAAAAAGCACAAGCAACAAAAGCAAAATAAACAAATAAATAGGAATATATCAAACTAAAAAGCATCTGCACAGCAAAAAATGTCAACAAAATGAAAAGACGACCTACAGAATGGGAGAAAATATTTGTAAATCATATGTCTGATAAGGGGCTAATATCCCAAATATGTAAGTCATACAACCAAATAGCAAATAATTAACATTCGGATTTAAAAATGAGCAGAGTAACTGAATAGACATCTCTCAAAAGAAGATATAAAATGACCAATAGGTACATGGAAAAAATGCTCAACATCACTATCAGCAGAATGCAAATCAAAACCACTGTGAGATATCACCTCATACCGGTTAAAATGGCTACCATTAAAAAACAAAAGACGTGTTGATGATGACGTGGAATAAAGGGAACCCTTGTGCACTGTTGGAGGGAATGTAAACTGGTCAGCCATTATGGAAAACAGTACAGAATTTCCTCAAAAAATTAAAAAAGTACTATCAGCAATTCCAATTGGGTATATGTTCAAAGGATCTTGAAGATAGATGTACATTCCCATGATTTTTGGAGCATTATTCACAACAGCCAATATAGGGAAAGAACCTCAGTGATCATCTATGGATAAAGAATTGTGACACACACGCACACCCACACACACACACACACACACAATGAATTATTATTCATAGATAAAAACGTAGGAAATCCTGCCATTTGTGATGACTTTGAGGGCATTGTGCTAACTGAAAGAACTCAGAGAAAGGCAAATACTGCATAATATCCTTTATATGTGGGATCTATAAAAACCAAACTCATAGAAACAGAGAGTCGAATGGTGGTTGCCCAAGTCTAGAAGAGGGAATAAACAAGACACTGTTTGTCAAAGTGTGAAAACTTCCTGTTGTAAGATGAACAAGTTTAGGAGATCCAGTGCACAAGACTGTGGTTATAGTTAACAATATTGTATTACAAATTTGAAAGTTGCTAAAAGTGGATCCCAAATGTTCTCATCACAAAGAATAAATTATAATTATGTGACGTGATGAAGGTATGAACTAACTCTACTGTAGTAATCACTTCACAAGGTATAAATGAATCTATTCTACACATTCCACACCATAAATTTACACAATATTATATGACAATTATACCTCAATAAAGCTAGAAAATATTTTATGAAATGTTCTTATTATCTCACAATTTTACTACTTAATAATTACCCCCTTACTAGTGGATATTGATAGCCATCCCATATTGCCATTTCTGTTATCATTTTCTAAGAGGACTGAGCCAAGTGTTAAGTGGGTGTTAGGTTCTTTCCTTTCCCATATAAAGTTTGTCACCATTGAAAAAATAAAATGAGATCCTTATCTAACTTATTTCTCTACCAAATTGACTTTTCTTCAAGTTATTGAATGTAAGGTAAAAGTAATTCACAATTTCCATTAATATAATTGTAATGCCTATTTACTTATGCAAAAAATACAGATCTTTTTAAAAGAAAAAATATTCACATAAAGGGAAAAATCAATTTTCCAATAAAGAAGTTAAAATCACAAAAAAGAAAAAGAAAATGATAAAATTTCTTGTCAATAAAAATTTGGTGATCTCTGTTTTGTTTGCACCAATGTCTCGCCATCAGTTTTTGCTGGCTCATAATATATTTATGACAATTTCAGAGGGTGCTGCATACAGACTGACCATTATTCTTCACCAAAAAAGACAAGATAGTAACTTAATGTGAAATATAAAGAACTTGTACTTAGGGTACCCTGGATAATTCATTTTTCAAGTGTATTATTTTATTTGTCATAAACACAACTTACCTTATAGAAGTTTTTAAATTCAATTTTTGTTGTTTTTAAAATTTATTTTTTAAGAAATTTAATCCTGGAACTTGACCTTATATCATCTTTGGAATTTCAATGAGTACTGTTTTCTATGCTTTACTGTCCAATAATTCTATGGTGTAAATCCAACTGATTATCAACATGTTTCTTTATAATTCTATATCCAAATAATGATGACATTAAGTTATCTTAAGTATTACTGAGCTGGAATATTATTTATTACCTAAAAAATAAGGGAATGTTATTCTCAATACCATGAAGATCTTAACTGTATAGCCAAATGTATTTTATGTAAAATTAGGAAAAATCTACTCATTCTACGGATTCTATCCTGTCATAAAATTATCTTTCCCTGATATTCAAATTAGGACAGCAAAGAAATCTAGTAATCAACCATTAAAGAGTGAATGCACCCAACAAACACCTGGACCATGAAGAAAAGCACTATAGAACCAGTTAAGTTCTCAAAATATGAGCAAATTAAAGTCAGGCCTGAAAGTTCTACATTTTTTCATGGTCTAGAAAAGTCACCTCAAGCTGAAGAGCAGAGATTTCTGTGGCTTAAGAAGAGAATATGGATCAGTGAGCTACATAATAATGTTAAAAGACGATGATAAATCTAGGCTTTTTGCAGCAACTGGTTTTACTTTGAAATTAAAAGAAGTTAAAACAAGAAAATTTACATAAAGAAAAATGTTATGAAGAAGATATATTTGTTGCACTCATAAGTTCCCCACAAGTTTAGAAGACACATTTTGAAAACCTAGTATGTTTCCTTTCCAATGAATCTACCAGTGATTCTTAAGAACCAGATAATGTGATTACATGAACTGTTACCACAGGCAGGAGACTATCTAACCCGCATTGCCACAAAATACCATAGACCTGTGACAGAAATTCATTTCCTCACAGTTCTGGAGGCTAGAAGTCCTACATCAGTTTCCAGAATGTTTGGTTTCTGGTGAGGCCCCCCTTCCAGGTTTATAGATGGCAACTTTCTCCCTGTGTTCTCACATGGCAGGGCTTATAATTTAGCCTTCAAAAAAGAAGGAAATCCTGCTATTTGCAGCAAAATGAGTAAACCTGGACAACATTACACTCGATGAAATAAACCAGACACAGCAGGTAAATATTGCATGATTCACTTATATGTAGAGTCTAGAATAGTCAATTCATAGAAGCAGAGAGTAGAATGGTGGCTGCCAGGGGCAGGGAGAGGGGGAAATGCATAGATATTGGTCAAAGGATATAAAAGTTCAGTTGTGCAAGGTGAATAAGTTCTGGAGATTTAATGTATAGCCATGTTACTATAGTAAACAATACTGTATTGTATGCTTGAAATTTACTAAGGAGGTAGATCTTGAGTGTTCTCACCATGTAAAGAAGAAAGAAACAAAATACGAACTACGTAAAGTGATGGTTATGTTAATTAGCCTGATTGCCGTGACCATTTCATAATGTATGCATATAGCAAAAAAGTTGTACATGTAAATATACACAATCCCTATTTGTCAATTATACATCAATAAAACTGGAAAATGTTGGAGGTATAAAAACTCAAACTGATATGTTCTCTCTCTCTCTCAGTAAAAAAAAAATATGCCAGTAAAACAGTATGTAGAGGTGAGCATATGATAGGTGTGATTTTATTCTATTGCAAAATAAAATAGTAGGCCTCAATGAAGAATTTGTTGAATAAGATAATTCAAACAATGAGGCAGAAGCAAACTAAAATTTATAATTAATTTAATTACACATTACAAACGAAAAGTTTAGTATCATGAATAAGGTATTAAGGTATAAATATTTGGTCATATAGGTGAGTTGAAGATTGAGTGATTAATGTATCATAATTACAAAACAAAATAGCATACTAGAAGTTACATTTAATCCATCATAGGAAATATCAGTCACACATAAGAAGGGTCATAGGTTCTCTCTGGAGTTTATAGATACTAATCATCATAAAGGTCACAAAAATATTACACATATATAGACAACTATAGAAATGCAGTCTGAGTTTTTATATTTTGTTGAATTTTCATTTCTTCCTATCAAGTTCTAAATCATATTTGAAAGAAAGATACATTGTTCAGAAGCAATACTAAATTTATTGGAAGTAACCAAAGATTTAGATCTTCTCATATTGAAGAAAAAATTGTTAAATATGTCATCACATTTTGAGTTTAGATGCCTTCTACGCTTAACTCTTAAAGGTACTTATTATGAGATTATATATTATATGTTTTTAATATGAGATATCTACAAGAAAGTTATTGGCCAAAGTGGTAGATTCCTGATGGGGAAAATGAATGAGAGTATGGTGTGCATTAATATTACTTCTCATGATCAGTGAAATGTTTAGTTTGTTCAGAGGGTCTGTAAGAAAAAAAATGATATGACAAAATGCCTCGGATATAAACTAAAAAGATCTTGAAAGGACACTGGTCTATGTTTGTTATGTTGTGAGAGCTTTGAACTTTTTTATTGAAAAAATTCACGTCTCACAAGAAAAGGAAAATATAAAACCAGAGACAAGACCAACATGGTGGATAAAACATAGTTACTATCAAGATGATTTAAGTGAATTGGAGGGCCACACCTGTCATAGTGTTCAATGTGTTCAAGTACTGAACAGATAGCACTATGATATGCAAATGATATGAGAGTGTACTGAGCCATTAAGTTACTAATTTACGGTTTCATAACTTTTTAAGTTCGTCTCCATTGTAAATGTTAAGGCAGCTTAGATACATTTGTATATCTCTTTTGAATGTGAAATATAGAGGACTGACCTACTTGAGACTCAGTATTGATAGCTTATCTTTTATGCTGGATCTTTCTCTCATATTTATTATTAATTTTTGTTTTGTTGTCCAAAAGGGCAGAGATTATTTTTCATAAAAAATGGAATAATATTTTTAAATATAGGCTTTTACATTTAAGTTATTTATATGATTATTTAGTATATTTGGAAATGGCCAGAACATTTAACTACTAACCACATAAGATAGCATTTGAATACACTATGAATAAACATTTTATATATTATATGTAGAAAATTTTCTACCTAAAAGATATATGTATACTTATAAAAATTATCAAACTATATAATTACAACAATATGACTATTATTCACATTTTATACTAATGGAAATTGAACTAAAAAAAAGTTAACACTGATGCTCTAACAAATGAATAAGGCCATTTATAAATATCACATATGTATAAAAATATGTGTTTCAGTCACATCACAAAAATGTAGAAGTAAACAGTATGGGGAGAACTAAATCTCCAGAAGGGCAAGTAATTTTAAGATAAAATTTATATGACCTTATCATGAACAGGTAAAGATGGCAATCGTCTCAAAATTTGACATGGCAAAATTTTAAATTAAGAGAAACAAAAGGCATAGCTGGCTATGGCTCTAGAATATTTGTTTTATTCTAGCACTGCTTAGGAGATTGGGAAACTAGACCAAAACCTTAATGTAAAAATGAGTGAAATCTCCCATAATCTTTGAGTGCTCAGGAAACCATCACTGCATTAAGCAAGTTGTCATTCTCCCCAATGAAATAGCTACAAAGTTTGGAAACCATATGATATGGTCAGCTAGAAAACTTGGCTGGAAACTATAAAGTGCCAATTAATTGCCAGTATTTTTAGAACTAAAAAGATAGATAATCAGCAGGACCTCCATTAGAGCTTAATGAGAGATAAACCTTAAAAAACAGGAGACAGTTTCAAAGGAAACTTAAAACTCAATTTCTGGTTGAGTTGAAATTACCAGCTCTTCACTCTATCTAACAAAGAAAATGGGAAATATTTCTGGTGGAACATGACATCATTAGGAGGCACTCATCACTCTTTTCTAACTGTATCTGACATGGATAAAAATATTATGTGTACAAAAAAGAAAGAAAATACGACCAATATCAAGAGAAAAGCTATAGAACAGATGACTCACAGATAATAGAGACATTGGAGTTAGCAGACAAAAATTAAATACAAGATTTTAAATATGTTCAAAAATATGGAAAATGGGCTTTATAGAAGAAATCATTAAGAATTTCAACAGCACATAACTATAGCAGAAAAACTCCAGACAATGTAAATACAAATAGAACCATATCTATGCACATAAAATAAAACCAAACCAAACAAACCCAAAACTACTCACTACCAAAGACCAAGAGAAAAGAAAACCTTAAAAGTAGACTAAGAACTTTTGTTTCAACTTAGAACTTAGAAAGAAATAAGGTATTTTTGCTCTGTATTTATTAATGAGAACAAGCAGGATAACGTAGAAAGCATAGCATTTTAAACTCTATAATAGGCCCGATTATGGAGAGAATTCTTAAATAAATTCAAGTCCAGACATTAAGACAAGCAATGAAAAAGCATGTTTGCTTTCATGACTAAACAGTCCATGGAGGAGAGAGAAGCCAGAAACTAAAGAAAACCCAGCTCAACTTCCTATAGATTTTTAATGGTCAAGTATGTTCTGGCATGAAGTTTCAGAATCCTAAGAATCCCAGATGTAAATAAAATGTGCACCAGTTTCCAACCCCTAGCCTTCACCGAGTACTCTCGTGGAAGTTTGTGGCAGACCCGAAGAGTTGACAGGGTTCTGCTGAGGCTAGACCTGCATGTCCTTCTGGAGACTGAAACGAACCAAAACACCTGGAGAAACTTTCAAAAAGAACCAATGGCTGGAGGAGAAGGAGAAGAGCCACAGCAAGGCACAGGCAGACAGGGCATGAAGACAGCTGAGGGAAGTGGGGGAGTAAAGGAAAACCCCTCTGACGCACTCTGGACACAGTTCTCCAAGGCTGAGGGAAGGAAATCAGAGCTGAGAGACATCTTGGGGAGCTGAAGACTGAGGGCCAGATGCAAGAGCAAAGAGAGGTCCTAGATGACCCTGAAAGATGACAGCCAGGCTATCTTCAACTCTTTCGTTTCGTGTATGCTGGCCTTTGAATTCCAGTTGTGTTAGGATCCCTGAACTTGAATCTCTAGTTCCTCCACCAGGTGAGGCTACTGCTTTGTTCATGAGTTCTCCATCTCATCAACACTTTGGAAACCTCTTCCAAGGATGCTCAATATGAATGCTTCCCTCCTCTCAAGGACTGTAGCCCTGTACTGTTAATTGTTCAATACTGATTCATTTTCCAGATTCAAAGTTGCAGATAGTGGGAGGGTAAGTGCAGAATCCGTTTCTGTACCATGGTTAGAATTGGAAAAATCCATTTGTTTTAAATTGTATTTATATAATATATATGTATTATTTCTTTTCTTCTATATTATTTTACTGTGGTTTTTATTTCATTTTCTATATTCTTGATATTGAAGTTTAAGTCACTGATTATAAGCCATTTTTTTCTTTGTTTGGTTGTTTCTACCATGCATTTAAGGCTATTGATTTCCCAGGAAGGAATGTTTTGCTTTCACTTTCAAGGTTTGTACATCTTATCTTCATTGTTCTTTGCAGACTATTTTATGATTTCCATTTGATTAATTATTTAATCTGTGAATAACTTTAAATTATATTTTTAAATTTCCATGCAAGGTTTTAAAAATATTTATTTGTTTGTTTATACGTATATACATACATATTAATTTCTAGCTTTGTCACATTATGATCAAAGAACATAGTCTTAGGAATATCAACCTTTTAATCTATTGATCAGCAAACTAAGAACATTTCTTCAATCTGAAAAGGATTTCCCTAAAGAAACAAACAAATATAAAATTTCAGCCATCATCACACTTTATGCTGAGAGACAGAATGCCTTCCCTAATAATGGAAACAGAGAACAGCAAGAATAGTAACTTTCACTGTGTGAATTCATTATTGTGCTAATAGGAGGTCTTAAACAGTATAATAGGAAATATAAATAAATAAAAGGCATAACAATTAAAAAAGATGATGCCACATTGCCTTTATATATACTATATTGTATCATTGCATGCATAGATATTTCCAAGGAATATACAAGAAAACTACAAGAATTCGTAAGCAAACTTAGCAAAATTACATGATACAAGAGCAATATAGAACCTGCGTACTTTGTTGAAGACTCACTGACCATAAAGAATGTGAGTTCATTTCTGGGCTTTCTATTCTGTTCCGTTGATCTGTGTGTCTATTTTTATGCCAGTACCACACTGTTTAGATCACTACGGCTTTGTAATATAACTTGAAGTCCAGAATTGTGGTGCCTCCAGCTTTTTTTTTTCAAGGTTGCATTGGCTATTTAGGGTCTTTTGTGGTTCCATAAAAATTTTAGAATTATTTATTCTAGCTTTGTGAAAAATACTGTTGGTATTTTGATAGGGATTATATTAAATGTAGATTGCTTTGGGTCGTATAGACATTTTAACAATATTTGTTCTTCCAATCCATGATGGAGCTAAAGAGTATAATGCTAAGCAAAATCCATGAGTCAGAGAAAGATAGATATCATATGATTTCATGCATATGTGAAATTTAAGAAACAAAACAAATGAGCAAAGGAAAAAAAAAAGAGAGGCAAACTAAGAAATAGACACTTAATATAGAGAACTGATGGCTACCAGAGGGGAGGTGGGTGGGGGGAATGGCTTAAATAGGTGATGGGGATTAAGAGTACACTTGTGATGAGAACCAGGTGTTGTATGGAAGTGTTGTATATTAACTAACTGGAATTTAAACATAAACTTAAATCTCTGCAGTGTATTTTTAATAAGCAAATTACACCTCAATAGCATAAAAAATGAAAAAAAAATACTAACAAGTCACACAGTTGGAAAATATATTTACACCACAAATAGAAAAGGGTTTATGTCTTGAATACGTCTTGACCTGGAAGTATATGCACATAATTCATTAAACTGCATGTTTATGATTTTTACATTTTGTTTTGTGTATATTTGGGTAAGTTATGCTTCAGCAAAATAAAAGAAAATAAACACATAATGCAGAAAATTAACAAAGTCAAATGTGATTCTTTGAAAGATTAATAAAATATATTCACCATTGGAGAAACAGATCATTAATTTAAAAAAGGAGCTACAATTATCGGTAATCAGTAACAAAAAAGAGTAGGCATTACTACATACTTTACAGATGACAAAAAAAAGGGGGATACTACGTTGAACTTAACAAAAGAAACTGAAAATTTTAACAGAGAGTACACTTCTCTAAAAAAACTACAATATACCCTCTTTAGAGAAGAATATAGGTTATGTGAACACTCCAGTAACTATATAAAAAATTGAATGCATTCCTAAAAATCTACTAACAAAGAAATCTCAAGGCATAGATGGTTTCTGTTGTGACGTCTTCCAAGTATTTAAAGAAGAAAATATACTAATGTTGCACAGATTCTTTCAAAGAAAAAAAAAGGAAGAAAAAAAGGTTCTGACTTTTAATGAAGCCATCACTTTTTAAAAAATCCTTTTAATTGCATTCAAGACAGTAAAAATTAGACCAATATTTCCACTTCCTTTTTTTTTAAAGGTTTTATTTATTTATTTGCCAGAAAGAAACAGAGAGCACAAGCAGGGGGAATGACAGACAGAGTGAGAAGCAGGCTCCCCGCTGAGCAAGGAGCCCAACTGAGTCCCAGGACCCTGGGATCTTGACCTGAGCTGAAGGCAGACGCTTACCTGACTGAGTCACCTAGGCATTCCAATATTTCCTCTTCTTACTAAACAAGGTGCAAAAGTACTTAAATCGTAAGTAAATAGAATCTTCAGGTACATGAAAAGACCAATATCACATAGTCAAGTGATATTTATACAAGTTTTTTAATTAAAATGTTATTCTATTTTTGCTTAGTAAACAAAGTATCCACTACACTTACAAATATGATGAGGCCGTAATAGACTTAAGCAAGTCACATAAACGGAGAAGCCAATCACAACACAAATATTTAACAAAGTACGTTCACCCTGAATATGTCTTGATCTGGAAGGATACACATATAAAAAATCCACATGATCGCCTTATAAATGTAGGGGAAAGACATCAAATGAAAAGAGTCCTTCAAATTTAAGTCTACCTGTCACACTAAACAAATAAGTCTATCACAAATACCATTAAAGAGAACTGTTGATAGTTTCAGCCTGAGATTTGGAACAAGTCAAGGCCTGTAAAGAAAATATAAAAGGGTATAAGGAATGTTAAGAGGGAAATAAATTTATCATCACTGCAGATGAATAATTATGTACCTATCATCCCATTTTGATTAATCTATTTAAACAAGATCCCTGTATCTAAGGTCAATCTACAGATTTTATTATAATCTGCCAACAACAAATAGAAATCGATATGTAAAGGGGCGCCTGGGTGGCACAGCGGTTAAGCGTCTGCCTTCGGCTCAGGGCGTGATCCCGGCGTTATGGGATCGAGCCCCACATCAGGCTCTTCTGCTATGAGCCTGCTTCTTCCTCTCCCACTCCCCCTGCTTGTGTTCCCTCTCTCGCTGGCTGTCTCTATCTCTGTCAGATAAATAAATAAAATCTTTTAAAAAAAAATCGATATGTAAAAATATAGAAGTATATACCAATTATGACATTAAGAAGACAATAAAAAACCTAAAATAATTAGAATTAAAATTTCAGTATATTATTGAAAAATAAAAACGAAGACCAAAATAGATGGAGGGATATAGCTTATTCATGAATTGACTATCTTGCAAATATATCAATTCTCCATAATCTTATCTATAAATTTAATACAATTCCAACCAAAATTCCATTGAAAATTATCAAACTTACCTATAACTCCTATAAAGTGAAAAATTAAAAAAATACTCAAGGTAATCTGGAAGCATCAATCTAGAGCACTTAAACTACCAGATTACCTATTATAAATCTAGACAATTATCAAAGTGCGATATCCACACAATTACGTAATGACCAATGGAATGGAAAGTTCACAAAGTAAAGAAAACTGTAAGATCACCTGATTTATGACAAAGCCAATCCTGAGGCAACATAATAAAAGTGTATTCTTTCTAATAAATGCTGCTGGTTTAATCGAATACCCAAATGGGGCAAAAAGCTATCTGCACACTTTTCCTCCAACTATACACAATAAATCAATTCCAGACAATTGAATATTTAAATTTGAAAAGTAAAGCAGTAAAGTTTTTGGTTGTCGTTCTTCAAGTAATCATTATTCACACCAGTGTTAAAAATAAATAAATAAAACTTGTAAAATACAGGTTACTGGGCAAGTAGTCCAGCTATGAACTGTGTGGTAACCAGTGAGGTAAGATCAATACTGGAGAGATTTAACGCAGCCCAAAGAGGAGGGCTTAAATCTAAGAGAAGGAAGTGCCTCTCCTGCTCTGGAAATGGCAGATTCTTTAGACATTGGGCCTGGGAGACATTCTCTTTATCCTCCGAAGTTTGCCACCATCTTAGTCAGCAATAAAATTTTAAAAGACATCATCAAAGAGTTTTGTTATACACATAAGCAGTGTATCTTAAATAAGAGGAAAAAAAAATTTTTTTTACTGTTACCGAAAAACTGGTAAAATAGGCTATATATATTTTTTAACGATTTTATTTATTTATTCGACAGAGATAGAGACAGCCAGCGAGAGAGGGAACACAAGCAGGGGGAGTGGGAGAGGAAGAAGCAGGCTCATAGCAGAGGAGCCTGACGTGGGGCTCGATCCCATAACGCTGGGATCACGCCCTGAGCCGAAGGCAGACGCTTAACCGCTGTGCCACCCAGGCGCCCCTAAAATAGGCTATATTAAACCAAGAGTGTCTATTCAACAAAGAAAGGGGAAAAGTATATCACAGACTGATTTTTATTATTTTGGTTTTTTATTGGCTAATTTCCATAACACTCCAATAATTTCTACAAATCTGTAAGGAAGTGGCAACATGAAAAGAGGCAACATTAAATGACACTTTACAAAATTGGTTACTCATGGCTAAGAAACATCTCAAGAGATATTCAGCTTCATTTGTCATCCAAAAATACAAATCGAACCCAAATTAATATACAACACATATCTACTTGTACAGCTAAAATTACATAAAAATGAAAGAACTGGATTTGGCAAGATTTTAGAGCAAATAGATTGACACTCATACGCTCTTAACAGGTTAGGAATTGGTACAATAACTTTGAAGAATGATTGGACGCTGTCTACTACATCTAAACTCATGCACATTCTACAGTCCAGTGATTCAATGTTTCTCAGCTGGGAGCAATTGCCCATCAGGGAACGTTCGGTAATCTCTAGAGAAAATTTTTGTTGTCATACCAGAAGAGAGAAGCGCTACTGGAATCTACTAGGCAGTGATAAGGTGTGCTGCTGATCCACAGACAGAGCTGTGGGCTCCACAATAAAGCCTCATCCAGCCCCAAAGTATCAAGGGTGCCAATGTTGAGAAATCCTATAATTTCGCTTCGAGAAATATACCAAATACTAATGTGTACTAAAATCTTAGAAGCATTTTTGTTTGTATAAAAACCCCAAACTGGGGGCGCCTGGGTGGCACAGCGGTTAAGCCTCTGCCTTCGGCTCAGGGCGTGATCCCGGCGTTATGGGATCGAGCCCCACATCAGGCTCTTCTGCTATGAGCCTGCTTCTTCCTCTCCCACTCCCCCTGCTTGTGTTCCCTCTCTCGTTGGCTGTCTCTATCTCTGTCGAATAAATAAATTAAAAAATCTTAAAAAAAAAAACCAAACCCAAACTGGACACTACTCAATCACCCATCTATACTAAAATGGCAAATTATGGTATATTCATACAGCAAAATATTCCTGAGTCTAGATCATTTTTAAAAAGCCCGTAACTACATTCTACAACATGTATGAATCTCAAAAATGTCATTGAATGAAAAAAGTACATCCTGCAAAGACTTCATTTACACGGAACAGCACTATATAAAGTCCAGTGAAACTGGTCTATCTTATCAGAGATGATTACAGAAGTTTCCCCTGGAGGGGATTCAGTGACTGGAATTAAGAATAAGGGGGCTTCTCAGTTTATTAATCACCAGTTTCTTGATTTTGTTTCAAGTTACAAAAAATATTCAATTTTTGAAAATACCTGTGGTATATGTACTTTATAGTATATGTAAGCACAAAGCTATATAATATAGTACAATAACATCCCATTATCTGCAGGGGCTCTAAGATCCCAAATGGATGCCTGAAACCACAAATTGTGCCAAACCCCATGAACACTATGTTTTTACCTATATTTACCTATAATAAAGTTTAATTAATAAATTAGGCACAGTAAGAGATTAACCACAATACCTAATAATAAAATAAAATAATTATAACAACGTGCTGTAATAAAATATGTAAATGTGGTCTTTCTCAAAATGTCTTACAGAACTGTACTCACTTTTTTTCTTGTGATGATGTGAGATAATAAAATGTCTACAGGATGAGATGAAGTGAATGATGTCAGCATTGTGACACAACTTTAGGCTACCATTGACTCTCTTGCAATAGGTCAGAAAGAGAATCATCTGTTTCTAGACTGCACTTGACTGTGGGTAACTGAAACCATGAAAAATGAAACTGCAGGTAAGGGTGGGGACTACAGTATATATTAGGTGGTAGGAATCCTAAGTGGTAGGGTCTAGTGTATTCAAGAACAGGGCAAATAAATAAATTTTCCTAATGTAGAAAAACCTTGCAAACATCCTAAAAAATATGTGTAATTTAGCAATGTAATCCAGTAATACATATTACCAAGAATATGAAGAATGTTTTCATTTACCTCAGATCCCAATTTACATTATTAATTGAGTGATAGCTAGATAAATATATCACTAGATGAAAAGATATACTGCTAATTATTTAGATTTTTCCAGGTCCTAGAGGGAAGTTAATGCACAAGAACAAATTAAGAGAAATAGTAATTAATAATAAGCTGGAATTTTAGGATTCAAATCCAAATGGAAAATTTTGGTAAACTAAACTGAAGTATATGGAAGTCTTCCTAAATTACTCAAAAATCAATCATCTAAGAAATAACAATAGAGGTAACCACAAAAACACTGACAGCGTTTTTTATTCGTTAGGCACTACTCTAAGCATTTGATAAGCCTTAAGCCATTCAGACATTATAGCAGCTTTATGAAGTAGGTAGTCTTATTACATCCATTTTTGGAGGCAAGAAAGATGAAGCACAGTGAGTCACAATGCCATCGAGTACTGGAGGCAGGATTGCAATTCGGTCAACAAGACTTCAGAATCGTTGCTGTAATGCTCCTTGCTATATTACCTCTTTTCTCCTCCATGTACAGAGTTCCACGTGGGATCTCAAGACTCTAACTTGAATAAGAACTGTATTGCGGCACATACGCCAATCAGAAGAATAAAGCAAAACTCTTCTGGCTCCAAGACAAGTTGGCTCCAGAGAAAGCCACTTGGTTTAACATTTGGAGACAGAACATATTCAGAAAATTTGAGCCTATGGCTATTTAGGGAAAACAAGGGCACTTCAAAGAAACAACACATGCGGATCTTATCAGCAAGATTATTTGCATCATTTTTTAGGAATATGAGCACTTCATATCAGTAATTCTTCTCCCCAGAAATGAGCTGCACGAGAGGAGGATTGGAAAGGAGGGATGGTCAATAGAGTCCTAGAAGAAACAAGCAAAAATCATGTCTAGAGCTCCTGACACATTGGTACAATAAGTTTTTATTTGTTTGCTTGCTTGCTTGTTTGTTTGTTTTAAAGAGAGAGAGATGAGGGGTAGAGGGAGAGGGAGTGAGGATATCACAAGCAGGCTCCGTGCCCAGCACAGAGCCCGACATGGGGCTTGACCTCATGACCCTGAGATCATGATCTGAACTGAAATCAAGAGTTGGACACTTAACTGACTGAACTGCCCAGGCACCCCAACAATATGTTGGTTTTCTATGTTAGATTATTGTTTATGTATGGCAACTTCTTCTTGGAATAGCATTTTTTATAAGAATTTCTATGTTTAGAGACCTGCATGATCAGAAAAAAAAAAAACACAAAAACCTAGCTATTATTTCAAACTTCAGACTTTATTCTGAGAGCACAAAGAGAAATCCAATCCCTATTTAGAGAAGACTGAAGCACCCCAAGGTAGAAATCTATCCCAAAGGTACATTGCTATTGATTTTTTAATTGAAATGGTCTATTGAGATTACCAAAGCCTCATAGCTAGATTGAAAGAAGAAATTTTAGAGAAGGTGAGTATAAGAAGTAATTTTGAATAAAGTTTCTGAAATAGTTCTTTTTTTTCCCCTTTTTCCTTCTGGGCATTGTCCAGTGTTACTTAATTCTCAGACTCTTCTAACTTTAAGGATAAATAGAGGCAATCATATGTACATAATGCTGAGTAAATTCATCAGTAAGCAATGTACTACCCAGAATCAGTATCAAATTTCTCATGTTTTTAAATAATTAGAAAGTTCCAAAAACATTCTTTACTTTTGTGAATAGTTACTTTTTAATTCATGAATAAATAGCTTCAATTTTTAATATTTTTATTTAATCTTAGTTCCTTTACATATAGTGAATATATATAAAGATCGATAAGTGCACTAGGAGAGGTAGGCATCAAATAATGTTAAATAACAGGGGAAAACGGAGAGTTTGGCATTTTTGATAAAGTATCAGTTAAATCACTTTTAGAGAACTATATTCCTTAATTATGACATTTTAAACCTAAAAACTGTAATCATTTTTAACATATATCCCCAAAATTAATCTATTTAGTGGGCTTATTATTTAGATGAGCTAAATTAATTTAAGAAGATGGCCCTTAGGCTAAATAGATGACAAAGTAAATGGCTCTATAGGCAATAAATATGATATAATTTAGCAGTTACAAAGCACATTACAAAATACATCTTGACGGAATTGCCTGAAAATAATTAGGCATGATACCCTAAGGTCCCTCTCTACCCATGGGTTCTCTATCTCTCTCTCTTTCAGTCTGTCTCTGTCTCTCTCACATACACACTCTCAATCAAACAATTTGTTTGGCAACTACAACACTTTAGAGGAAATCTCCAATAAACTATTTTTTAGGGGTCATCTGTGAACCTCATGTAGAAATCAAGCAAATAAATTCAAAAATGCAATGAAAGTTTATAATTTGCGATCACTGTACAATATAATGTATACTAAAATGTTAAAAAGCATTATTAAACTGATTCTCAGAGATCCAGTTGCCTTTGGATAATATGAAAATAAATGAGTTCCTCAAAGGTGAAAATTTGATGTTTTTTGTAAGTACCTTAAAAAATTCCTTGACACATAGAAGGCACTTGACAAATATTTGTGGAAAATCATTTCAGTAAATAAATGAGCAAATACAATATTGAATAAAAACATACAAAGATAGGCCAAGTTTGAAATTTTAGCCAGCAATATATTACATGTAATAGCTTTTGGACACATTTATGAAAGTAAAATATATAAAAATGGATGTGCAGTGCTTTTTAATAACCATTTTGTTGCCTTAAATCTTGCTATGGACGATCACTTTCCTTCCTTCTTGGCCAATTTATTGCATATTTTAGAATTCTTACATTTTAAAAAAATCTTTCTGTGGGTTATACTTTTTAGGATGATTAGATTTATCATACTAGAAAAATAACTCCTGGGGCATCTAGGTGATTCAATCGGTTAAGCATCTGACTCTTGATTTCAGCTCAGGTCATGATCTCAGGATCGTGAGATCTAGCCCCATGTTGGTTCCACACTGGGCATGGAGCCTGCTTAAGTTTCTCTTTCTCCCTTACCCTCTGCCCCTCTCCCTAGTCCCTTTTTAAAAAACAACAACAACAACAACAACAAAAACCTTTTAATTGTGTCATCTTTCACTTACTGCCTTTATCATAGTAACCTATAAGCCTACAATGGGAAAAAATATCTGTTTATAATATATATCTAAAAAAGTGTTTCAAAAAGAAATTTGGTAACACAAGTAATTTCTTATCTAGATTGTGATAAAACTATAGAGAAGACATGGAATAAACCTACTTATGGTCAGAGTATAATTTCACAGCATCATACAGGGTAGCTTTTTAAAAATATTAACCAGTATGACACTTTTTTTAATGCTAAAAAGTAAAATAAAAAGCCAAGTAGGCCTTGGTCCTAAATGTCTTAGATTTGTCCCTCAGATCCAGTTTCCAGCTTTCTTTGTTCTGAGTATTATGAATAGACTACATTAACAGATTGCCTCTCTTTCCTTCAAAGATATTCCACCATCACTTGCTGATTTGGAAGTACTCATGTGCTTGTAAACAGTCAATTTATTAACTCATAACAAATTGCCCAATTAAAGGATGCGTGTTTCCTGATAGAACTCTAAGAAGAGATCCTTCAGTTTCATTGAAGGTTAAGATTTGCCTTACTCTGAAAATTTAAAAGTAGAAACAACTATAAAACTAAGTCAGTTATATAAAAACCTGCAATCACATTTGAATTGAAAATTGCAGGATGAATTTATAATCCATGTTTAATTTCATAAAGAATATATATTTTTTCTCCCTAGCTAGAAACAGAAACAACCCAAAAAGATTGACTCACCATTAGCAGGATATAGCACTAACCCTCAGAACGCAGCATTTGAATACCATTTCCCAATAAAAGGAAGCAGGGTTTTTTGAAGGAACAATTGATTCTAGGTCTAGAGCTAGACACATAAAAAATATGACCCTGTAATAATTTTTATTCTAGAAAACAATAAAGTATCAAAGAACATGGGCCTACATCGAAAATACACAAGTGTCAACTTGAAGAGAATTTTAGCATCCAAGAAAGGGACAATACAAGAATCAAGAATAATAATTTCCAGGACAGATTGAAACATATAAAATACATATAGAACCTACAGGTTCATAAAGGCATTAAAACTAAAACTGAAAAAAGGAAAAAACTAATGGCAACAAGAAAATTTAATTCTAGAGGCTACCCATACCTTCCTGTTTTGTTGAACACTGGCAAAGAATGGGAACACAGACTGCTTCTATACTCTTTTTCTTTTAAAATAGTTGATGAGGAAAAATAGTGACCAAATGGTTTATGAAGAAAATTTTTGTTTGTACAAGTCGATCTAATAAATAAAACATAATAGAAATAGAATAACACCATTTTGCAATTCCTATGAAATGCTGGATTTAAATAATGACCATAAATGTCTGCTAAAACCATTAAATGAATGCCTAATGGAGGAACTGGTAAAGCTGGATCAGGCTGACAACGCCTGAGCCCAGTGACGGGTTTTCACATCGCAAAAAAATAAAAGATCATCAGCTTGAGTTGTCTCTCAATGTAATATGAAAGTATATAGCACCAAGTATAGAGTATTCTGGGCAAATATTGAACAATGTTTAAAGGCACTATGTAAATTAATCAGCAAAAATCAGAATGCGGAAATATCTACATGACAACTGACCCACTTTCCTTAACAAATACATGGAGAAAAATTAAATGTGAAAGTCCTCCAGATTAAAAGATACATATAAAACATATCAAGCAAAAAACAATTATTTGGACCCTGTTATGATCCAGAGCTTCGGAAAACTATCTTTATAAAAGGTTTTCACAGGACAAATGGGAGAATATTTTATACTAACTTAATATTAGATAATATTAGAGAATTGTTAAATTCGACCTGTAACAGTAGCATATGTTAATGTTAAAAAAGTTAGTTTTTGAAATTGTTATATTGTTGTATGTACAAATAAATCATGTGAGCCTGAGGTTTGCTTAAGAATAAATCAGAAGGCAGAGGATGGTATAACTGAAACATGATTAGTTATATATTGATAATTATTGAAACTGAGTGATGGTTGAGACTTTTCTCTTTGATACTATCCATAATAAAGAGATACAGTAGAGAGATAGCAACTGATTGAAAAAAGTAAAAAATAGAAAAGATCTGGCTAGGAGCTAGAACTTTTGTGTTTCAAGAGTTTTCTAAGTGGTGAAATTAACTCATCAATCAAAAAAAATTCATTAATTTATTCACCATTTCTAATATGATTTTGGAAACTCTTTAATCAGGTAGAGTTTACTTACCTTATTATGCTTCCATTATCCCTCTATTCTGAAGACAAGAATTAGTTTCTCTGTGACTAGAGCTCTGTTCAAATGGAGGGAGAAATCTTAACCTATAACCACCAAAATATTTTATTTACCTACCATAAAATGTAAAAGGAAAGAAAATTGCTGAAGATATTAAAAAAAGTAGTATTGAACTGTACTCTGTTTTTCAAATGTATAAAAAATATAAAAAAGAAATTTATAGAGTGAATGCTCAATTTATTCTAAAGAGAATTTAGAGATCATTGATAAATAAACAAAACAACTTGGAAAAAAATAAATATGTATTTGTGTGATGAGCTGTGATAAGTAAAAAAACAGAGTACTCTGTAATTCATTAGTCAATGAATCTTCAAATAAAATGCATCAAAGACATTTGGCAAGATTTAAAAGGAAGTGTGGCCAGTGAACCTTAATCAAAAGCAGATCTAAAAAACAGGCTCTCAGTGGAGCCTGGATGGCTCAGTTCATTAAGTGTCTGCCTTTGGCTCAGGTCATGATCCTGGAGTCCCAGGATGGAGCCTGGCATCAGGGCTCCCTGCTCAGCAGGAGTCTGCTTCTCCCTCTGCTCCTCACCCTGCTCGTGGTGTCGCTCTCTCTCTCCGTCTCTCTCTCAAATAAATAAATAAAATCTTTTAAAATAAATAAATCAAAAAAATAAACAGGCTCTTGAAAAATAATGAAAAGGAGAGAGGAGTGAAAAAAATGGGGGAAGGCAACAGTAGGAAAACAGTCACAATTTGAAACAGATCTTCTAAAATAGTATACACTTTAAATTTTATAAACATCTGAAAAAATCATGGGAATATTTGCTAAAAAGGAAGAAATAAAAGAGATGATACTGACAAATTTTATAATACTGTTATTTGCAGTTTGATTATGTAGGGAAATTATGGATATGCACATCTGTGCATAAATTATACACACACAATGAAATAATAAATGATTTAAATCAGTTGTTGGGCACCACAGACAAATTTCTTTAATAATTTATTAAATTATATAGTCTTTCATTATATAAATTATTATGTTTTCATGCATGTTACTTAATGGTTAACTCCTTAATATTTGAACATAGTCATCTAATTTTGGTCACATAAATTACCACTGAGACTTCATTTCTTAGAAAATATAGCCATGGCAAATTTTTGAAAATCATATTTCTTTAAATGTTTGTACCTTAGCTTTTAAAGATTTTATTTATTTGAGAGAGAGAGTGCATGAACATGGGCAGAGGGAGAGGGACAGGCAGACTTCCCATTGACCGCAGAGCCTGATGCAGGGCTGGATCCCAGGACCCTGAGATCATGACCTGAGCCGAAGTCAGAAGCATAACCCACTGAGCCACCCAGGTTCTCCATGTTTGTACCTTATAACATTTAATCGTAGTATTTTATATCATTCATAAATGCGCATCAATTATGAACTTTGTTACACTAATGCTCCCTTATGATATTCTAAAAGTCTGTTAAATTACTGAACATTTTTACCAAGGGCACCTCAGTTCTAAACAGTATAATATATTCCAACATCTTGGAATCTTGATTCTCATAAATTTATTTTAACCACTACTACGTTACCTTTCAAATTTACACATTGTGCTCCTTACCAAGGACATTACTCACATTTCAAGTTTTTTTCTACTTTAGGAAGTAGTCTCCCTGCCTTTGTCTTGTTTTAGATATGCTCCTGCAAGAATAAGGATAAGACAACTTCAAGCTGAAATGAAATTAGGGAATGAAGCCGAGGCTGATGATAGTAACATAATAATTCCAACATCATAACTAAACATTTTATTTCTTTGAAACCATGGAGTATATATTAAATTATACAAATTATGTTACCATTATTAGTGTCTTTATTATAAGTAGTAAGAATTTATAGAAATGTTTATTATTATATAACATTTTAGTTTCATGTCCATTTTTAAGAATAAATTTCTTGTCCATGTTTTTAATAAGGTACTTGAAGCTCAGGTGTCTCCTTTATGAACATTTATAGAATGGTCAGAACATTGATATGAATGATCATCTTCTACTAATATTTAGATCCCCCAATAGGGGAAATGATTTTGTCTTCTTCCTCAAGGGCTGACAATGAGTCAAAGAAAGCCAACTGAAATTCACTGAATTGAATTCTAAATTCCTTGTAATTTCTAGTATGCACTTATTTTCAATAAGCAATACAACTTCTAAGTTTCCCTGAAATTTGACCAACTGTACATATTTTAGTGCTCTCTAGGCAATATGATTTTACTAAAGTAAAAATTGTGGAATAATACATTCCAAGATATTGCCGTAAGTGATATTTGCATATATATGTTACAATCTGAGAGGGTGATTTGGAAGAAGAGACCGGAATTGAATTATCAAGCAAAAAATAGTGGAAAATTAAAACTATATAAAAATTCCCAGTTTTATGATATGATTTCATGCATTTAAAGCTTTAGTCACATGGTTATATCTATTTACATGTAAAAATTAATGAGAAAAAAGAACATGCTGTGGTATATGAAAGAGAATGTACTCAGGAGACTAGGGAACAATAGGCATTTCACAGGAAATATATAAAATAGGGAATCTCTTACATAGAATTTGAAGGGCTCAATAACAACAACAAGAAAAGAAACATTAAGATAATCCAGGAGTAGTTACTGCAAGTAGCAGCCACCACCACCAATGATGGGGATGAAACGGTAATTAAAGTAGCCTAGAAACTTGGAGGAGTGAGGTCCTAAGACCTGGCACTCTGACCTCTGAGTAGGGCCTGCAGCCAGCTGGTGCTATGACCCCTGAAAAGGTGCAAAAAACTGTACATGGGAGGGTAGACAGAAGTGAATAGCTGGAACCAATAACACCACTCTGCTTCTGCTCCAAGGAGCGCACTCTTATCCTAAACTTCTACAATGTGAAATCATTAACTCACACGGTATCCCACTTTCTAACCACCACCTTGCTCCTGCAACAAAATATTTTTACAGTCACCCAGATTTAGCTCAGTGTTTAGTCTAGGTACCTCCATTATCTTCTCTCTTCTCTCTCATTATCATAAAACGAATAACAACAGTGAAACTTATACTTAATATTTATTATCTGCCAACTACTGTTCAGCATGCTTCATGGGCAATAATCCACTTAATGTACATAACAAAATATAAGGTTATTTATTTACTGGCCCCATTTTACACATGAACAACTTAGAGAATGTAAAGGTTTTCATGGCAATTATGCATGAGGGAAACTGGGATTTCCACCCCAGAGTCTTCAGAGCCACTGATACGAAGTTCTCCATTTCCTTTCTCTTTTTGCTTTGCTTCTGCCTATGTCCTTTTTTTTTTTTTTTTAAAGATTTTATTTATTTATTCGACTGAGATAGAGACAGCCAGCGAGAGAGGGAACACAAGCAGGGGGAGTGGGAGAGGAAGAAGCAGACTCATAGCAGAGGAGCCTGATGTGGGGGCTCGATCCCACGACGCCAGGATCACGCCCTGAGCCGAAGGCAGACGCTTAACCGCTGTGCCACCCAGGCGCCCCTGCCTATGTCCTTTTTTTAAGTCTAGTGGCTGTTATTTCAATACAATCTTTGTCACTACTAATTTAGTCTTGTCTTAATTATTGCAGTGGCTGCCTAAATTGTCCTCATGTACATTCTTGGCCATAAAATTTATTCTTCACATAAAAGCCAAAATGAGACATCAGATATGTATGCCTCAGGTCATTCTTCTGCTTAAAACTCTCCAAAAGCCTTTCAATTCCAACCAATTAAAATCCCAAATTGTTTCAATTTCCTAGTAGATCCTAAAAGATCTGCTCCTTAATTAACTCTTTTATGTCATCTGTTTCCTCTGTCTCTGGCTCATTCCTTTAAGCCATACTGGTTCTCTTGCTTCTTCTTGAACAAATCACATACATCTAACCTTAGGACCTTTGCCCCTATTCTAATCTTCCTCCTTTTTCTTTCCTTTATATGCGTGGTTCTTTTCACGCTTAATTCAATTTTCTGCTCAAGCATCACTTAATATGGTGAAACCATTGGTAAACACTGTAAAATATAATTCTAACCATTCATTAGTTCCTATCCTATTTTATCTTTGTTTATAAAATTTATTGCTGCCTAAAATAATAGAAAAATTGTATATTTTTTGACTCAATCCATCAGAATGTGACTTCCATAGAAACATTTATATGTTCACTGCTATATCAATGTCACCCAGACGTGTTACTGGCACATATTAGATGTTTAATTATTAGTTACTGACCAAATGAATGTTGAATGAATTCATCCACTAAATCCCTTATACCTTTCACTTTTCACTTTATTCATCAAAGTAATCCAATCCTGAGTGCAACAAATTTATGACATTATTCACCACTATTACAAAGGATCTAGATTTTGTCAAATCAAGTTTCCCAGGAGGGAATGGGGATGGGCAGTTGCTTAAAAGTAAACTTCTCAATGAGAAATATTTTGTTTTATAATTCTATGAATTAATGGAAACACAACCAGAAATGTGCTTTCCTGGCGTATCCACTCTTTCTTTTCTGCTCAGTTATGTACATAATTATACACAATGTCTCCAAACCCTAAATTCTTTATTCTTAGCCTTTGATCTGATCTATTATTTTCTTTTTCTTTTTTTAAGATTTTATTTATTTATTTGACAGAGATAGAGACAGCCAGCGAGAGAGGGAACACAAGCAGGGGGAGTGGGAGAGGAAGAAGCAGGCTCATAGCAGAGGAGCCTGATGTGGGGCTCGATCCCATAATGCCGGGATCACGCCCTGAGCCGAAGGCAGACACTTAACCGCTGCGCCACCCAGGCGCCCCCGGATCCATTATTTTCATTTAGAAAATATTAACATCCAATGAGAAATATTTCATCTTCTGGTCACCCACCCGTATCTGGAGACCATCCTCTAACCCTTTTCTCCTGTTACAACATAGAAACTCCTCCCACTCTTAAAATATCTGAATCTCTCCACCAGTGCTTTCAATCTCTTTTCCTCCTGTCTTCTGAAGAACAAGCTACTACTATCCTCTTTTCCCACTTCAGTGTTCTACCACCCCTTCTCAGCTCAATATTTCTCAGTAACTTTTAAACATGTTCCCATATAACAAATACAAACATACCAGAAAATCTTGACTCAACTTCTCACATACCAATAGCTAAAGTCATAGACTTTCCTTCCCATAATGTTCCACTTCAAAAGATTTCCTTCCACTTCTCTTTTTCCTTAATCCATTATATTCTGGAATCTGGCCTCATCACTTAACGAAACTTCTTGTTAATAGAAATTATAATATCTGTATCTCTAAATACAGAACATTTGTTTCTTAACAGTATTTGATGTTCCAGTTACATTTGATGCTACTGATTACTCCATCCAAGAGATTGTCAATGCAATTGGCTTCTATGACACATCCTTTTTCTGGACATTTTTTTCTTACATTCTCCCTGTTCCCTCTCAGTTCACTTCTCAGCTCTGTACTTCTTTTTCACACTAAGGAACTCTCCTGAGCATCATGCTTGATCCTCTTCTTTTTTTGCTCTGTGATCTATCACTACGTGATGTCATTCACAATTCTGGCTCCAATACTACCTACATATAATTGAAATTCATATTAAAATGTGAACTTCAAACTTAGAGCATCAAAGTTGAATATCTCCTCAACACTCTATACACTCATTGCTGTGCTCATCTCAAAAGTTATCAAGAACTTCCCTACTTCTAGATTTTATACTCAATAACCCTGTTGCCTGAATAGATCTTAATGCAGTTGGCACATTCTTATAGTGAGACCTACAGGTTTCCCCTTAAATGTGGAGTCAGATCCAACAGAGCCTTCTTACGCTTACTCTTTCTTACATCAACCTTTTGGTATAGTCAAAGCACCTACCATAATCTGCAATGATAATAGTAATAATAATAATAATATTTGTATTGATTATAGGATTAATAATTTTATTAATAATAGGTTTAATAATATCATTGTTAATATTATTTTAGTAAAACATGTACAAAGCGGGGGAAATAGAAATGTAGATGATAGAAAATATTTACTTATAATATCTCCAGACAAATACAGCAATCACTGAGTTTGTGGTGTAAGTATTCTGATATGTTTCTAGGCTACCAAAGTTTTAATTTCACTGTGTTGATCTGAGAATGTATTTCATAGTCACCATATGCTTAAAAGTAAACTTCTTAATAGTAAATATTTTATTTTCTTTTGTCTTCAAAATACTTAGTTACCACACATAAAAACCAAAGGATTTTAGTTTTAAAGCATGGATAAAGAAACAAAATTGAAAAACTGTTTGTCGCAGGACTGTATTGTTCCATCAAAATGAGATTTCAAGTATCTCAAAGTAGACATATTGGAACCACCTGGAACAAATCAAATGGTAAAAAAGATAAGGAATTAATTACTATTTTTCAAACTGAAAAAGAAATCTTAATTGTATTCTTATTTGATGTTGACCATATGTTTTTAAATTGTTTTTCCCTCTAAAAAGGAGCATTGTTGTATAAATAATATACATAAAGGACTCATCTTTCATAGAAATAGAAACCTCTTTTTCTGACCTTCATCTGTTCATGTGCAATCTTGGTTTTGATTTTTTAATTATATTTTTCTAATTTTTGGCAGTCTGTCTGATTTGGCATTAAGGCAATGATGGCTTCATAAAATGAGTGGGTAGTATTCCCCTGTGTTAGATTTTCTGGAACAGGTTGAAATGAAAATCGGTGTTATTAATTCTTAAGTGTTGGTAGACTTCAAGTATTTAGATATTTTTCTGTTGTCTCTGTTTTTGATTTCTAGTTTGAGTCTATAATGGTCAGATAAGAAGCTCTGTATGATTTCAGTTCTTTGAAATGTTGAGCTTTGTTTTATTACTCAAGATGTGGTCTATCATGTTCAGTGTTCTAAATGGTCTAAAAATGTGTATTTTTCTGGGTTGGGTGAAGTTTCGATACATGCCATTTATACTAATTATGTTGGTCATGTCTGTATTCTGTTGATTTTTGGTCTGGTGGTTCAAACAGTTGTGTGACTAGCAGGGGAGTGTTGAAGTCCCAAAACTTCTAACTGTAAATTGATCTGTGCTTGAGTATTTTAAACCATTTGCTTACCAATTTTCTGAGTGAAACTTTTCCATCTTCTTTCTATTAGTGCTTTTCTATCTCAATTGTGTTTTTCTCTTCTGGCCAGTGAGGTTTTTTTTTGTTGTTGTTGTTTATTTGTTTGTTTGTTTTCTCCTTTTTCCTTTTTTCACATCTTTTTTCTTGTGACTCTGTTGCTCATGTGTGCCTTCAAATATAGCTCCATCCCACCCTGCTGCTGGTTCCCCACATGATAGCCATGAGAAAAAGTGGTTAACTCCTATTCAGTTACGACTCTAAATGACTTTTGGCTTAGGGTCAAATCTGTGTAAATTTCCCATATGCTGTTTTATGTACATATTCTGCACACATGTGCACAATACAAGCACATGTTACTGTAGTGCACACGTTCCAATTACCTGCTTCCACCGGCTCTTATTAACACAATGCACACTTAGTACTTTTTTAAACAATGATTTGCTTGACCCCCTACCATCATAAATATAAAAGAAATTCTAGATTTTTGAGAATGAATCTTTCACAACATTTACAACATTTTTAATGCTCCATAGTTTCTATTTCGGCTTCTATTTATAATCATGGCAGCAGAAAAACAGGTAAGTTCATAACTTGGACAGCATAACATAAAATTGGAAGTATATATTATTGCATTTAATTGAATGCCATAGTCTTAATCATAACTGAAAAACAGATGCTAAATTTAAATATGCTACATGAATCACTTCAATTATGCTATTTCTTCTTCATATCATTTAGCTCACTTGTACCTCAAAGTAAATGGTTTAGTAGCAGCTAATAAAACACTGTGGTGATGTCAATTTGACTCCATAATTTACATCTTTCGGTCTCCTTTAGTATTCAATTTTTCTTTTTTATTTCCTTTCTTTATTCCTTTGGTGATGCTGATGGTGATGATAGGCCCATGGTGGTTCTGCAGACATTCAGGGCATTAGTACCATCATACAACATTGGCGCTTACAACATGCCAAATCAGCTAGCCTAGAGATTGTTTGAATCCAGTTAAAAGAAGAGAATGGAAGAAAGTGTTCATGAAATATACTTCTTTTCATCCAGGTATAAAAATATAAATGGATATGTACTGAAACTTTAAAAAACTCACTTAATTTCTTTTTAAGACATTTTACTATTGTAGGTCAATAAAAGACGAGGTAGTCATTTAATTTTGAAAACAATGTAAACTTTTCTGACTAACCTCATGTCACGTAATTTTACATATAATGGTTTTGATGTACGTATATGTGTTGTGTTAAAAAGGTTGCTGACATTTAAAAAAATTAAATTCAGAGGAAAAAAAATTTGAAAGGTTTTAGTGCATCCCATATTATGTTATCATTTAAATGTGACGCTCATTGTTTCAAGTGTTTTCGAGTGAATCAATAAGTTGCCTTATTAGATTGCTAGGTGTCTCTCTGATTCTCAGGAGAGTCAGTGAAATGCTCAGTCATCAAAAAATAATTTTGCTACTCTATTTAGACAATCTGTCTCTTTCCTACTATACTGAAATTTTTATGCCAAGAATCTTTTATCTACAAAGTATACAGGCATAAAATTCACTCAAGAAGTGAAAATTCTGTAGAAACATAAACTTGAAGGAATTTTGCTGTTCCAGGCTTCCTTATTTATATTAGGAAAGATTCCTGTATTAATTAGCTAACTTTAAAAATATGGGTGAAAGCCTATGTAAATGAAACCAATATGGAAGACTTTGATATTTTGAGGTCATTAAATATTTAGGAATCATTTAGAGTATTGCTACGCAAAGTATGTCCCACCTATCAGCAGAATGGACAAAACTTAGGAGCTTCTTAGAAATGTAAAGGCCCATTGCCTGTGTGGCTCAGGTCATGATCCCAGGGTGCTGGCATCAAGCCCCAGCATCTAGCTCCTTGCTCAGTGGGAAGTCTGCTTCTCCTCCTCACTCTGCTGCTCCCACTGCTTGTGGTCTCTCTCTGACAGATAAATAAACAAAATCTTGAAAGAAGAAAGAAAGAAAGAAAGAAAGAAAGAAAGAAAGAAAGAAAGAAAGAAAGAAAGAAAGAAAGAAAGAAAAAGGAATAAAGGAAGGAAGAAAGAAAGAAATGTAAAGGCCCCTATCCAGAATTACTGAATTAGAATCTGCAATTCAACACGATCTCCAGAAATTTTCCTTGCACATGAAAATTTAGAAAGCACAGATTAGGAGGACAAAGCAGATGAGTATAGCCTCACAGAGACTGGGTAGTTGTCTGCATGAAATGGGATCCTAGATAATTTAAAGCTCAGAGTATATACTAGCTAGAGGTCAATTGATTTCAGGGGAGGTAAGCATACAAATGACAAAGAAAGGTCGCACATGTGATTTAGAGAACTAATACTTACTCGACTACTAAATATTTGAACAAAAGTTTAAGAAATAATAAAAATTAAATATGAGCAAAAAGGTATTTCAATATTAGATTTAACACTTTTTGAAAGATAAATAATATACTTAAAATCAATTATCTAAAGAATATAGGCCAGTCAACTAGAGATGGAATTCAGCAAGATAAATAAAGGACAATAAACAAACAAAAAGCCAAAACAAACAAATGAGCACCCAGGAGTAGATGTAAGATTGTGCTTTTTTCAACTGGAGGCTGTATCATTGAATGTATCTCCTAACCACTTAGCCACCTTTACTGTTACCATCAGTCTACATCCCAGTCATCATCCCCATGGATTATTCCAATAGCTCCTTAAGTGTTTTCTCCACTTTCTCCCTTACCCCTCCTATTCCCCTCCATGGGAGCCAGAGTAATCTTTTTAAAAAATACGTATCAGGTAATGACCTTTTTTTGTTTAAAATTCTATAATAGTGCTGGATCATATCAATTTATAATAACAATAACAGCATATAACCTCCATTACATTTATTAATGATAATAATGGCTAATGGGTATATGATGTGTGCCATCTCTGTATACGTTAACTGATGAAATCTAAAAAGTACTTTTTCTCCGAGCATGATGATTACGTCCAAGAGTACATGAGAAAATGGAGGTTTGTTACACAGCTTGTCCTAGCGCACTGGTGATAGGTCCTACATAAAGATAATCCAGCCTTACACAAGTATGCACCTGGAAAAGATTGGAGAGATCATGCTAACTTTATCACATATTATGGAAATTCCATTTTGATACCGTATCAAAATTCAATGAGTGTTAACTTATTAAAAATTAGTTACAATGTGGAATGTGAAAATGTCAACAAACTTTTCAGACTATAATTCTAAAACATTATTCTGTCTTGAATTTTTAGGAGATATCCCACCCATACATGATTTTGTATCATCAGATCCTTGGCCATTTTTGAAAATAATGATTCTGAATTCCACAAATCCTTCAAATGATGACCTGTTGCACTTAATAATATTTTTTAATTAAACGTTTTATTCTCTCCACTGATTTGATTAGCAAATCCTTATTTTATTTTGGGAAGCTGTCAAAGTGTTGACAAAATTTACTATTTGTCATCATTGCGAAATTCTATTTTTATTCGAGAGCTCAAATGTTGACAAATTGACAAGTACTGTCTGTTGTTTCCCTACAAATGACATGCTCATTTGGTTTATTTGCAGGAAACTGCAACCAAAAACAGAAATCCGAATAAACATAGTTTGTCAGTCATTCTTTCAAATGAAATGGTGTTCCACGGAAAAAAAAAAAGCAGCTATTTCATTTTGCAGTGCACACCATCTCAGACATGTGTTTTTCTTGAGAAACCACTGTACTTTCACATGTGGCAGAACAGCTCTAGAGGCGTTCCATTTCGTCAGTCAGTATGTTGCAATTATGTGTACACAAGAACTGAGGTTTCTTTTCTTCTGGGAAGAAGAAATCCCTAGTTGAGACCAGCCATTGCTGCTGCTGCTTCTTTTCCTTTTTCTTTCTCCTTTTCTCCAAAGAAAAGTGAAGAACTGTCAAGAGAGGAACACAACGACTGCAAGGTCCACGTGGTGTTAGTGTGGTGATTTATGCAAAGTCACGGATAGTTTTACCCACAATTGCTTTGGTGCCATCAATGAAGGGAACATGGTATAAAAGAAAGAAAACAGAACTAAACGAAACAAAACCCTCAGCATTATTTCAAAAATAATTTTAACCTGCAGACGGCTGATGAGTCTGAGTTGTACAGGCATCTAGTATAACACTTTAAGAGCTGATAATTTAAGAGCTGATAATTTGTATTTTGACAAATGAGAAGCACCCCTTCCTACACCTATGTTTGCGGCTAATTTGGAGATACTTCCATAGTTCTCCCAGAAACCCCCTACAACATGTTTTTTAAAGATTTTATTTATTTATTTGAAAGAGAGAGAGAGCACAAAGGGAGAGGGAGAGGGAAATGCAGAGACCCCGCTGAGCAGGGAGCCCCACTCGGGTCTTCATCCCAGGACACCAGGACCATGACATGAGCTGAAGGCAGACACTTAACCAAATGAGCCACCCAGATGCCCCTTCCTACCACATTTTAAATATTCTTTATAACTACGCTTACATAAGTGTGTAGAAGGGAAATCATTAAATAATAAAACTGATAAATAAATTTAAGGAATAAAGCAAAAACTAACAATGATGTCTAACCTCTGGAACACAGTATCCGAAGCAATGGTTAAATGCCAGCTTAACTCAAGCAGGGCGGCACCAACTCTATCAAGAACAAGGCCGAATCCACATGGGTGGGGCTCTGCTCTCTGCAGGCTCACATACTGGTGGTCGCAGTGGATCATTTGACCTAGAGTCAGAAACAGTTTGCTTAAGGAAGGTTCTTATAGAAAGCAAGGAAAATAAACTGAAATAATGATGTGACATTTTCCTGAACAAATTAAAACAAAAAAATTAATCCGTAACTGAAAATTGACTCTCATGGAGTCTATAGGATATTAGATGTCATTATATAATGACTAAATTGATTGAAATGATAAAAATGAAAATTCTGACAATCACAACTGAATATGACTGCTATAAAATACCACATAATATGATCGTTAATAAATCTGAGCTTCCTCTTCAATTCAACTAATTGTTTTTCTTTTGCTTACACTTTTAACGTATTAATTAGTTTCCTATTACATCTTGCATATATAAAGGATATCTGAAACCAAAGAGCTTAGTTTTAAATCAGATATATTTAAATAGCTAAAGTTTTTTTTTTTAATCGGTTGGTTTGCATTCAAGATAATAATATCACTCTTCATCTATATTCAGCAAAATAGAATCCTCAGATAATTACTTTTCTCCTTCATTAAAATTAGTTTTTAATTGTGCAAGTAATAAATATCTTTGTCTCTAAATGAGCTTGCTATTCAGGATAAGACAAACCTCCCCATTGAAAATGACCTTTCAATCTCATTAAAGAAAACAATGGTTATTTTTAAAGCATGTGTTTCCAGGTATTTTTTATGCTTCTACAAACATTTGGTTTTATCCATAAAGAAACATAAAGCATTGCTTGATTTATTTTCATTTGCATAAATGTTTGTTACACATAATATTTTTAGAACTTCATCAACACTGAACAATTAGCTTTGGAAATATATTGACATCAATATATACACACAAACATAAATAAAATATATAAATAAATTATGTGTAATATGCTATGTATATACACGGAATCATATGTCATAATATGATAAGTGATTTAGCACTTACCTCATTGACAGTTTGCTTCAAATATATCACCACATGCTTTGTTTTTAGTTGCTTCTCTCAGGAGGATGCCATGAAGCAAAATTGGTGGAGCACAGATATATAAGGAATATATCTTTACAGTTTAGATAGGCAATGCTGATTATCCCACATCAATGTCATTTTGATATAGTATAATAATAGGTGATATTATCCTATTTTCAAATCAGTTATTCTCTTTAATATAAAAAATGATTATTTAGCACTAAGACCACTTTAGCATTTCAGTCTAAGTTGCTTGCGTAAGTCAAACAACTGTTAAAAGTAAAACCAGAGGGGCGCCTGGGTGGTGTGGTGTAGTCAGTTAAGTGTCTAACTCGTGGTTTCGGCCCAGGTGGTGATCTCAGAATCATGAGCTCAAGCCCCACGTTGGGTTTTGTGCTCAGGGCAGAGTCAGCTTGAGATTCTCTTTCCCTCTCCCTCTGCACCTCCCACTAATGTTCTCTCTCTCTAAAATAAATAAATAAATCTTAAAAAAAAAAATAAAACCAGAATGCAAACCATATTGCTGACAGAGTATCTTACTATTAATATTTTCATTGTGTATATGTATGCATGTACACATTTTACAATTTCTTTTTTTTCTTGTTTTATTGAGAAATAATTGGCACATCACTGTATAAGTTTAAGGCATGAAACATGATGGTTTGATGTGCATATACTGTGAAACAATGACCATGATGTGTTCAACTAACATCCATCATCTCATACAGATATGATAAGAAGAAAAGAAAAAAGGAAAAATAAATTCTCCTTGTAATGAAAACTCTTAGGATTTGCTCTCTTAACAACTTTCCTATATATTGTATATCAGTGTTAGCTATTGTCATCATGTTGTACATTAATCCCTAGCATTTATTTATCTTATAATTGGTAATGAGAAGCCTGATCTCTTTTTGTGCTTCCCCCCCTTTTTTTTTTGGATTCCGTATATAAATGAGATCATACAGTATTTGTCTTTCTCTAACTTATTTCATGTAGCATAATGCCTTCAAGGTCCATCCATGTTGTCACAAAGGTGTGGTTTCCTCTTTTTCATAGTTGAATAATATTCTATTATATGTGTATAACACAACTTCTTTATCTATTCATCCATCAGGACACTTGGGCTGTTTCTATGTCTTGGTTATTGTAAATAGCTGCTATGAACGTGGAGATGCAAATGTATTTTTGAGTTAGTGTTTTTGCTTCCTTTGAATATGTTCCCAGGAGTAGAATTGCTGGCTCATATGGTAGTTCTATTTTTAATTTTTTGAGGATTCTCCATGCTGTTTTCCATAGTGGCTGTACCAATTTACAATTTTACCAACAATGCATAAGGGTTTCCTCTTCTTCACATCCATGCCAACACTTGTTATTTCTTGTGTTTTTGATGATGGTCATTCTAACAGGCACGAGGTAACACCTCATCATGGTTTTAAGTTGCATTTCCCTAATGGCTAGTGATGTTGAGTATTTTTCCATGCACCTGTTGGCCTTTCCTACATTTTCTTTGGATAAATGTCCATTCAGGTCCTTTGCCCATTTTAGTTGGGTTATTTCATTTTATTTTTTTCTATTGAGTTGTTTGAATTCTTTATATATGTTGGATATTAACTCCTTATCAGGTATATATTCTGCAAATATTTCTACCCATTCAGGTTGCTTTTTTTTTTTATAAAGTAAGCTCCACACCCAGTGTGGAACCCAACATGGGCCTTGAACTCATGACCCTGAAATCAAGACCCAAGCTGAGGGGGCGCCTGGGTGGCACGGCGGTTAAGCATCTGCCTTCGGCTCAGGGCGTGATCCCGGCATTATGGGATCGAGCCCCATATCAGGCTCCTCCACTGTGAGCCTGCTTCTTCCTCTCCCACTCCCACTGTTGTGTTCCCTCTCTCGCTGGCTGTCTCTATCTCTGTCGCATAAATAAATAAAATCTTTAAAAAAAAAAAAAGACCCAAGCTGAGATCAAGAGCTGGATGCTTAACCACCTGAGCCACTGAGGCACCCCTAAGTATTGAATTCTTGATTGACAGTTATTTTCTTCCAATATTTTAAACATGTCATCTCCTTTTCTGGTCTTCAGTTTCTGTTGAGAAATCCACCAATAATCTTATGAAGATTCCCTTGTATCTAACTTCTCTCTTTTCTTTTGCTGCTTTTAAAATTTTTTGTCTTTGATTTTTGACAATTTAGTCATACTGTGCCCTGGTGTAGACCTGTTCAAATCCAACCTATTTGGAATCTTTTGGGCCTCATGGATCTGGATGTTGCTTTCCCTCCCTAGGTTCAGTAAGTTTTCAGCCATAATTGTTTTAAATATACTTTCTGTTCTGCAAATGAGCAAAGCCACTGGTTGGGATTACCACTCGGGCGCTGCAGGTACAAACTCATCTGCTAAGAAATACGTGCTGATTATTACAATCCCTTTCCCACTATTCCAGCATAGTCAGATTCCCAGTGGTTTACCTTCATAGATTTCCATGAAATCCCCATGCTGTGAGATCAGAACAGGGGCTCCCACAAAGCAACCCCAATGCTAATGGGAGCTTATTGTCCCCCTTGGGTTCTCTCTTCCCACTGGAGGAACCAGAGGCTAAGAGGAAACTTGTCCGTGTGGTGCTGTACTGGCCTGGAAGAAGGGAAACGCATTTAATGGGTAGTCACTTATGCAGTTTCTGTTGGTCTCTGTGGTGTAGAGGAGGAGCTCTAGCCTCACCCCCATGTTCTAGAATTCTGTCAATGACATTATATTCCTGAATAGTTATTAGTTCTTCCTATGAAAGGGAGTGAAGTCAGAAACAAATTTTGTTGCCATCTTGGTGATGTCACACCATAATTTCTTAGTTGAAACTATTGTATTTACTGTGCCATTGTCTCTTCTTATTTTACATAAAAATCTGAGTTCCTGTTAAAAAAAATCTACTATGACAGGAGAAAAGAGAAAGTAAATGAAAATTATGTAGGGGATTATAGCACCAAGAGAGACCGACTGAAAAAAATATACCAGCACTTCTGCACTAAAGCCAAAAGATGTCGGAGCTAATATGAAACATTGCAAATTCTCTCTGAATTTTACAACACAACTTCAACATTCAAAACCCTGAGCAAGGACAGATTGGCTGCACATGTGTCATAGCTGTGAGTCTTTAGAGAGATAAAGGACCTGCTTCCCTTGTGATGAAAACTTCTCACTATTTATCAGTCATCACCAATGGGTTTTGCAAAGTAAGGAGGGGGCATATTATTTCAAAAGTAACAGATTTCTAATTTGATTTCTACACTAAATTATCTTCATCAATGTATAGCATTGTTGTGTTTTCAAAACCCATATTGTATACTTTACAATTACTTTTTTAATAAAGCAACTCCTTGTACGTGTTTTTAAAGATCAAATTGCACTTAGATCATATTGCTATTAAAATATTTACATAGGCTGGGGGTGCCTGGGTGGCTCAGTCAGTTAAGCATCTGCCTTCAGCTCAGGTCGTGATCCCAGCATCCTGGGAACAAGTCTCGCATCGGGTTTCCTGGTCAGCCAGGAGTCTACTTCTCCCTCTGCACCTTCCCCCAACTCATGCTCACTCTTTTACTCTCTCGTAAAAATTTAAAAAAAATCTTTAAAAACATATTTACATAGGCTGTATTTTTGTTTGCAATATTATATATGTAGAGATGTATGCATACAGTCCCTATGAACAAACTCTGTATCAAAGAATTTCCCTTTTCTCCAGAAAAATAACCAAAATTTACAAGAAAATTGAGAACCAACACGAAAATCCATTTTAGAGAAAATTAGGAAAGGTATTATAAAATATGCCTTAGGGTGGTCAAAAGCAATTACATTTGCATAGGAGGCATGCAGGAGAGGAGAAAAACCACCTCAGAGAAATTTCATTGTTGAGAGTCCAGTATCAGAGTGGCAACCACAGTTATCTTTCTGATTCTACCCTTTTGATTAAATTGACAAAGAGAAGACAAGCCTATGTTGAAATCTGAAGGTAAAAGACACATGAAAATAGTTTTGTCTTTGAGGAAACTGGAAAGGAAATCTTCATATTGTGACATGTAGATAAACCCTAAAAACAACTCTTGAATCTTGCCTTCTATAGGAATATTTTACAAATAACTGATCTAGGAAACTGGAATTATTCAGTGAGAGTAACAAATGATACTAGAAAACATCTTGCCAAAGAGCAGAAGAAAATTTTGGACAAGTAATTTACTGTGGGGAGTAGAGGGAACTTAATTAAGCTTTTGGTGGAAATCAAGCAAAAATGCAAGTTTATCCTACCAGGTGTCTAACAGATATCTCAAAAGGAATGTTGCTAAAGCAGAATACCTGATTCTGTTTGTTCTTAATGTGTTTTCTCCCAGTCTTCTCACCATCTAATGCCATCATGATGGCATATTTGATTAAATCATAATTCCTGAGTAGANAACAGATATCTCAAAAGGAATGTTGGGGAGTAGAGGGAACTTAATTAAGCTTTTGGTGGAAATCAAGCAAAAATGCAAGAATTTGTCCTACCAGATGTCTAACAGATATCTCAAAAGGAATGTTGGGGAGTAGAGGGAACTTAATTAAGCTTTTGGTGGAAATCAAGCAAAAATGCAAGAATTTGTCCTACCAGATGTCTAACAGATATCTCAAAAGGAATGTTGCTAAAGCAGAATACCTGATTCTGTTTGTTCTTAATGTGTTTTCTCCCAGTCTTCTCACCATCTAATGCCATCATGATGGCATATTTGATTAAATCATAATTCCTGGAGTCACTCTTGTGACTGTTCTTCATTTCCTTTAGCAAGTCCTAAGAGCTCCAACTGTATGAATTATTTCAAATCCTCCAGAGATGTAGGAATTCATAGTTCTTTTCAAAGTATTAGAACATTAAATATNGTCCTAAGAGCTCCAACTGTATGAATTATTTCAAATCCTCCAGAGATGTAGGAATTCATAGTTCTTTTCAAAAAAGTATTAGAACATTAAATACTATGCTTAGAAGATATTTGTATTTTAAATTGGATTTTCCTTGGAGGGTCATTTTTAGCAAAAAGGAATTAATGGTGCCATACTAGACAACAGAAGGATACTTTGCGAAAGCAGGATTTCCTAGTGCATAAATGAATATATATATATTCAGACATTAATTATGGCAGATCACTCCAATGCTTTGTGCATTATTGGACCTGGACATAAATGACAGCATATCACTTCCTTGTGGAATGTGCATGAACTTCCATTATCTGACACTATGGAAAACACTGAAGGGAAGGGTATGCTGCATTCTGATCCTGGATGGCATTATATTTTTCTAAGTTCAAAGGAAAAATTCTTCTGAAGAGCATAAGAAAGTGAAATTAGCTAACTTCATTTTATAATATTCATTAATTTAGTGTGTCTCACGGTCACTATTACACCTTAATTTCCAACTTGCAGAGAATATTTAAAAGATCTAACTATAAAATGATTGAGATATTCAGCAGCAAAACAAACAAACAAAAAACTTTTCTTAAATCATTTGTCATTTAATCAGCTGTGTTAGGCTCATATGAGAGGCACTTTTACATTTATACATATATCTCAACATTTGAATGAATATAATCATCATTTTTTCTTATTAAATGGCATTATAGCCTTCATGTACTCAATTATTAACTAAATCAGTTGAATTAAATGAGTTAAAAATAAAGAAAAATCCATAGTAAATTATCAGAAGTGTATTTTTTATAGTTGTCACGTTTTATTCTTCCACAACTACTGAAAAATGTACATTTCTATGAAGTAAATAATGTCTTTTCCATGAAATATTACTTATCTCAAGAATATATTGAACATATAGGACAGGGGATAAAAAAAAGATACTGGGGAATTCATTTCTTATAAAGGATTGATCAATTGTGTATTGCATGAATCAGAATAAAACAACAGCAATTTCAAGACTGTGTTATATAATCCAGTAACCTCCAGAACCTTCTTAATT
>NC_048220.1:132827360-132868413 GCF_002007445.2 Ailuropoda melanoleuca
TGGGGAGTAGAGGGAACTTAATTAAGCTTTTGGTGGAAATCAAGCAAAAATGCAAGAATTTGTCCTACCAGATGTCTAACAGATATCTCAAAAGGAATGTTGCTAAAGCAGAATACCTGATTCTGTTTGTTCTTAATGTGTTTTCTCCCAGTCTTCTCACCATCTAATGCCATCATGATGGCATATTTGATTAAATCATAATTCCTGGAGTCACTCTTGTGACTGTTCTTCATTTCCTTTAGCAAGTCCTAAGAGCTCCAACTGTATGAATTATTTCAAATCCTCCAGAGATGTAGGAATTCATAGTTCTTTTCAAAGTATTAGAACATTAAATATTATGCTTAGAAGATATTTGTATTTTAAATTGGATTTTCCTTGGAGGGTCATTTTTAGCAAAAAGGAATTAATGGTGCCATACTAGACAACAGAAGGATACTTTGCGAAAGCAGGATTTCCTAGTGCATAAATGAATATATATATATTCAGACATTAATTATGGCAGATCACTCCAATGCTTTGTGCATTATTGGACCTGGACATAAATGACAGCATATCACTTCCTTGTGGAATGTGCATGAACTTCCATTATCTGACACTATGGAAAACACTGAAGGGAAGGGTATGCTGCATTCTGATCCTGGATGGCATTATATTTTTTCAAAGTATTAGAACATTAAATATTATGCTTAGAAGATATTTGTATTTTAAATTGGATTTTCCTTGGAGGGTCATTTTTAGCAAAAAGGAATTAATGGTGCCATACTAGACAACAGAAGGATACTTTGCGAAAGCAGGATTTCCTAGTGCATAAATGAATATATATATATTCAGACATTAATTATGGCAGATCACTCCAATGCTTTGTGCATTATTGGACCTGGACATAAATGACAGCATATCACTTCCTTGTGGAATGTGCATGAACTTCCATTATCTGACACTATGGAAAACACTGAAGGGAAGGGTATGCTGCATTCTGATCCTGGATGGCATTATATTTTTCTAAGTTCAAAGGAAAAATTCTTCTGAAGAGCATAAGAAAGTGAAATTAGCTAACTTCATTTTATAATATTCATTAATTTAGTGTGTCTCACGGTCACTATTACACCTTAATTTCCAACTTGCAGAGAATATTTAAAAGATCTAACTATAAAATGATTGAGATATTCAGCAGCAAAACAAACAAACAAAAAACTTTTCTTAAATCATTTGTCATTTAATCAGCTGTGTTAGGCTCATATGAGAGGCACTTTTACATTTATACATATATCTCAACATTTGAATGAATATAATCATCATTTTTTCTTATTAAATGGCATTATAGCCTTCATGTACTCAATTATTAACTAAATCAGTTGAATTAAATGAGTTAAAAATAAAGAAAAATCCATAGTAAATTATCAGAAGTGTATTTTTTATAGTTGTCACGTTTTATTCTTCCACAACTACTGAAAAATGTACATTTCTATGAAGTAAATAATGTCTTTTCCATGAAATATTACTTATCTCAAGAATATATTGAACATATAGGACAGGGGATAAAAAAAAGATACTGGGGAATTCATTTCTTATAAAGGATTGATCAATTGTGTATTGCATGAATCAGAATAAAACAACAGCAATTTCAAGACTGTGTTATATAATCCAGTAACCTCCAGAACCTTCTTAATTGAATACAGGACAAAATGAAAAACTGATGGATAAGTTTCCTACATGATATGAAAGGAAAAGTTTGTTGCGAGACAGACTTACACACTTTCTAAATTTCCCACTTTCTTTATATATCAAAAACCATGATTGATGGTGACCAAGAAGGCCTTATATGACTAATTATAGCCATGCTTCTTCCTGTCTCTAGAATCCTGACCTCCCTTTGCTTAGAGAATTTACTTCAGAAAACTTGTAATTATAAATTCTTTCTCTGCCCCTTTGAGATGTAAATCTTGGTAATACCTTTTTTACCAGTGTTTACAAGCCAAGGTCTTTCTCAAAACCTGGGAACTATCCCTATGAATTGTCATCAAAAAGGAAGATAGCGCCTCTGTCTCCCAGTTTGTATGGGAAAGTAGAAGTCTACCTTCTCTGGGTACCTTGCTCCAAGTTGTAAAACTACTTTGTGTCAGGAAAATAAAAAAGAGTTCTCTGTTCCTGTAAGTAAATCCACTGTCCCAGTTGTTAACCGCTCTTCAGCCTTTTATTTTATACTGAGCTTGGGCTGTGCTCTGGCCTCTCACTCTTATTGCAGTAGCCTTGAATAAGTGTTCCTTGACTGTTTAATTTTGTCTGGTGCAACTTTTGCTTTGACGGTAAATCATGAGTCAGAAAACATGATGCAAACAAATATTCCACTAGTAAAAAGAGGACATGTTATAAGTGAACAAAGAAAATGAAAATAAGAAAGTCTTCTATTGCACCTAAAAAGCGAAAACAAAACAAAACAAACATCAAAGTAGTTAAAAATAGGGGCACCTGGATGGCTCAGCTGGTTGAACAATTAACTCTTGGTTTCCACTTAGGTCATGATATTAGGGGTCCTGGATTGAGCCCTTAATCGTTTCCCTTCTCAGCATGAGTCTGCTTGTCCCTCTCCCTCCTCCCACTTGTGCTCCCTCTCTCCCTCTCTCTCTCTTTCAAATAGGTAAGTGGAATCTTTAAAAATATATAAAAATAAAATAGTTAAAAATAAGTTAAGAAAAAAGTTATTCAATCAGGTTGTAGTTAAGACTAGAAAATTATTGGTCCGTCTCTTTCCACTTGGAACTCTTGTAGAAAGGTGTTCCATTGAGTAAACTCTGTGTCATCATGGGGTGAAATGGCAGTGTGCTATATTAATGCAGAGAAAAGGGGCATGAAACAGTTGTCCACACATATTTCTACCCCTACTGAGTCAAACTTGTATTATTTATCAGAAGAGATATTTTTAAAGTCCCATTCTCCTCTCAAGAGGTCCGGGTTGGTATTTGAAAACCAGCATGTTATCCAGGGATTCTGTAAGTAAAATTCTGTAACCACTCAATGTGACAAGGGAATAATTAATGGGGCTGTGGTTGGAAAACCTAAATCTGGGGAAAGAAGCATGAATAAAATTTCTGCAAACAAAGATTGTTACTGAGGCTTGATCGGGAGTGGGAGGGGGGAAGGAGGGAAAGGGGAAATATGACATAATGTTGATCTATTTTTGCTTTCCATAAACAGAAAATATAAAATCAACTGTGCTGCTACTAATACTTTACCAAAATATCACTGAAGTTCAGAACCTCCACTTATTGGAGGAAATGACATCAAAGTTGTGTCAGAACTATTGTTGTCATGCAGGTAAAGGGGATGTCATAGCTATATTTGCATTTAGTTGGCTAACTGTGACTGCATTAAGGAGACTAGATAGAAGATAATCAAAGTAAAAGACAGGAAGATCATTTAGGAAAGTCCAGTAGGAAAAGGTCAGGCAATAATGCATGTTTGAAACAGCTTACATGGAGAAAGAGGGAGAATGCTGGTTAGGGAATATAACAAGGTTTGTGGAGAAATCTGGTATATGTTTAAGACTCCGTGACTGATTTTATAGAGCTTGGCATATGAAAGTAAGAAAAGAGTCAAAAATGATTTCCAGGTTCTTGGCATGGGCAATTGATAGGAAGAGAGAGTTATGTTACTTACTTCCAAGAGTCATGTTATTAGCTCCAGAAACACTGGAGAAGTTTTAATCTTTTCATACTGAAGACATATGACACTTAACATATAGATATTTAATTGTTGATCTTCCTAAAACCTAAAAGAAAAATTTTGGTGTAGGCATTATTATTCCCAATACATTGATTAAGAAACTGAGTTTCATACTGTATAGAGCAAGCAAATTGTGAGGTCAATTTACTGCTTTACTATAATTCTCTGACTTTTTCCATTCAGATATGCTATCTCTCTGGAGGAAAATATTGTCAAAATTTGGTCGAATAAAGTCCCAAGTTTCTAGAATGTAAATAATCTCTGGAAAGAAACTTTAAATTAGGAAATAAATATAAAAATTGGTATTATACGTAAACAATGAACCATGGAACACTACATCAAAAACTAATGATATATTGTGTGGTGACTAACATAACATAATAAAATTAAATTAAAAAAATAAATAAAAAAGTGATAAATGGAAAAAAAGAAAAAAGAAGGAAAGAAAAGGATTATACCAAGGGTTGGGACTACATATAATTTAGCTTCAGTTTTTCTTATTTTTTTAACTCAAGCTTATTTTTTTAAACTCATAGGATAAAAAAATGTATTATACTTCATAAAATAAAAAAATAATGTGAGTATACATGGCCTGAGTTGATACCCAGAACAACCTCGATGACAAAGGGACTTAGACTCTGATTTTCTAAAGAGAGTGAGCCTAGGCAGTGCATGACTTCTGTAAGATCAGGATTACTGTTTTATTTTTATTTTTTTAGTTTCAATTGTGCTAATATTTACAGATTCTAATTTAATTCTTCAATTATTGCTTACATTTATACTCTTATGTTAAATAAATAATTACTTGGGGCACCTGGGTGATACAGCAGTTAAGCGTCTGCCTTCGGCTCAAGGTGTGATCCCGCCGTTATGGGATCGAGCCCCACATCAGGCTATTCCTCTATGAGCCTGCTTCTTCCTCTCCCACTCCCTCTGCTTGTATTCCCTCTCTCACTGGCTGTCTATATCTCTGTCGAATAAAGAAATTAAAAAATCTTTAAAAAAAAATTAAATAAATAAATAAAATTACTTTACAAAAGAGGGTATTGTGTGAGGAAGTTAAGGATTAAGAGATGCAAACATTTCTTTACATGAATTTCTTAAATTTGGATGAATAAATGTTTGATCAACTCCAGAGATACATATGACTGTATAACTCATCATTTTCAGAATACTATCATATGATTTTATGAAATTTGATTCACATAAATTGCCTTAATCCATTATGCAAAGTTGCTTCTGTAAATGCCAACACAGAGCTATATAATGGGTTTCAAAATGTTCTTGTCCCTATTAATGAAAATTTAGTCTATCTTCATTTACAATTGGTATCATTTTACTTGCCACATGGACTTTTTTCCACAGAGAAATTTTCCTACTGATATAGTGTATGTATTCGCTCTTGCAAATTATCTAGCTTATCAAGTTTGTTTAATTTGTTTAAGGCTATTTAAGGGAAAGTAAAGAAGGCTGCAGTTTCAAACCCAGTGCTAGGATTCCTGATACCCAGTCTCATCAAATTCACTATGAAAACTCCTATCAAATTCTTCACAGTGTTCCTCATTATTTCCAAGGTCACTCATGCTTATCTAATAGTCAGGCTGCCTGATAACAAACCAATCGGATATATGAGAGTGAAAACCCGAAAAGAGCTCTATTAATAGGTGCTTTAGATATAAGGCATTGATCCCAAATGTAAAACATTTTCCATGTATAAAAGTACGCATTGATTCAATGCATTCTCTGGCGAATAGTGAAGTTGGTTAATCACACTAATTAGGTGCCACTTGATGACATTCATTTATAATCACCATCATGAGGGCTGTCATAAGCAGAATTTTCTACAGCTCATTAATGAATGTCTGTGTCTTCACATCTTAGGAGGCTTTTTTATTACCCCGTATTCTTTCAGATTAATAAAACATCGCTCATACTGAAAGGAGACATTTCAAGAAAACCTATGCCGAAAGCTAAGATGTTTTTAATCAGTCATTAGTGTCTCATAATTTTTTTTTCTGTTCCAAAATAACAATTTGATTCCCCAAGTAGTAATATTTCTTTTTTTTTCTTTTTTTTCTTTTTCCTCTTTGGTGTTTCCCTCAGACCTGCTATTCAAATATTAAGCTTCCATTAAGAGTCACTTCTTAATCACAATAATTAATGTTTATATTTTCTATTAGTGATATAGGCAAAATGGTATATATCAGATTCACCTGGAGAAGTTTTTCTGTTTTTTTTTTTTTATTATTAAATTCCTGTTAGTTAAGATACAGTACAGTATTAGTTTCAGGTATAGAATTTAGCATTTCAACAGTGCCATACAACACCCAATATTCATCACACCAAGTGCCCTGCTTAATCACCATCACCTATTTAACCCATTCCCCCACCCACCTCCCCTTCATCTGGAGAACTTGGTGGGGTGGGGTAAATGGATGATGGACATTAAGGAGGGCATGTAATGTGATGAACACTGGATGTTATATGCAACTAATGAATTTTTGAACACTACATCAAAAACTAACGATGTACTGTATGCTGGCTAATTGAATTTAATTTAAAAAAAAGAAAACAACTTTATAGAAAAAAAATACATACAGGTGACTTGTTTAACATGACTAAAATTAGTCTTTGAGAATATGTGTCTTAATAATTCCATATGAGTGATATTTCATATAATGATATGGCCTAATCTCTTGTCCATTTTGTTTGCTGAATTTAGCAATTCTACAATACCTGTTTTATGCTTACTGTGTTTTATATACTTGAGACATTTCCAACAATGGTCTGCCCTCAGGGAGCTTAAATTCTAACAGAAGGAGACATAAAAACAAAAAACATAATAAGCAAATCATATGAAATATTGCAATAAATGTGATCCTTGTCTTAAAAAAATAGATGGCATTTAAAAATGCCAACTTCAAACTTGTAAAAATTCGCCAGCACAGCCACACATACAATTTATTATAAAGCACTTTTCCTATATCGAACACATGCAATTGTTTACACTTTTATGAAATTCTCCATCCCATTTACAATTTACATCACAATTTATAAGCTCATGAATATTTTGTGTACAGATGCAAATAATCACAGAAATTTCCACTAAAATTTAGTAATAAAAGTATTAAGTCATTGTGGTACAAATATAAAAACTGAATTATTTCTCCTAATGTGAAAAGAAAAAACAAAATGAAGCACACATGCAGAATTGGATAACCAAGTGCTGTCCTTATAGCTGCGATTCTGGTCCTCCAAACAGCCAGACACGTATTTCATGTTTAATTCATGCTCCCACTTTTCAAATTGGGTAGCCATTGGACGAGCTTTAGGGCAATCTTTTAAGACAAGTACCTTTTGACTTTATTTCTCTTTCATGTTTTTGCACGCTAAATTAAGAGTTTGATTCCAGGTTGAGAGTAAGAAGGGGCATATAGAAATTGTGAGTAAACCTATCTCCTGGAAGCAAATAAAATATCATAAATTGGAAAGCTTTGTTAAAGCAAATTTCAGGGTGGAGGATGGTGAAATGAATTCTAGGACATGGAAGGGCATTGCCTCATGCAAAAGACCTTGAGAGCATTGTGGTGATCACGTGCAGTGCTGCTCAATTATGGGATGCAATGAAGAGTGGAAAGAGGCAAGGCCCGGATCATGAAGAATTTCTAGACCATTCAAAATAGTGGGGTTTTTTGACTTTTTTCTTTTAAGTATAAAATAGAAAGTCATTCAATATGCTGAACAAATTTATGCCTTTTAGATTTGAATCCTAGATCTTCCTGGTGGCCGTGTAGCAATTAGAATTGCAATGGTTGGCTAGAGCTGGCTCGTTCTAAACAGCATCCATAATGCAGATTCGTGTATGGGAATGAGACATAGGTTTCTCCTTCCTGGTAAGGCGAGGGGATAGAGTAGGAGTTTTCAAAGTGTGGCCTATAGATCCTTAGGGGTCCCCTAGACACTCTTAGGGTTTCTGTGAGGTCAAAACTCATTCAAAATGCCATTATTTTGTCTTTTGGATCTCATATTACTAACTGAGTTTCCCAGAGGCTACAATACATGTGCCGATATTATCATTCTGGCAGGTAGTGGAATGTGCACTTGGGTATTTTTTTGTGTCTTAAAATTTTCTGTTTTAATATGTACTGTGGCATCTAGCAGCACTTTTGTCCTCAGAATGCCTTTTCATAATCTTAAAATATCGAGGACCCCAAAATGATTGAGGACAATTGGAATAGAAGATTGTAATTACTAAATTGATAAATAAGAATAGATGATGGATGGATGGAAAGAAAGATACTTTTCTTCTTACCATACTTAACCTTCCCAACATCTGGGAACAGAAATTCTAGCCTATAGTTTAAATAGGCTTACCTCCCACACTCCTGCCATAAAGGGAAGCATTTGGCCCTGTGTACTAAGTAAGAGAACAACCAATTCCTGGCCACTGGGACGGCCTAAGTTTTGGGGCCTGACCCTGGTAAGGCCTGCCAAAGCCCTTTAGCAGAATGTTGCTACAGCTGTTCGGCAGGCCTGGGCTCCAGAATCTGTGAGAAACATGGAAGCCTGAAGAAACAGTCAAGAAGTTTGCTGTAAGCTACATACAGCTTTGCTGAGAAAGAAGCCAACAACCGGGAAGTTGCCACCGACAGATCAAGCGAGTAGAACCCTGTTGACATCTCAACTCCTAAAATCCTGCCATATTCACCAAATCTATAAACTAAAAAAAAAATTCCGTATTTTTGTTTGTCTAATCCCCTCTGAGTTAGGTTTTAATTACGTGTGAATGAAATAACACTGAAAAGTATAAATTGATTATTTAAATATTTTAAGCCTCTTGATATTTTATTTTTTAAAGGATATCATGCTCAGTGCGCCACATGCATTAAACTCAATCAATTTTCCAAACTATTCTATTTAAGGTCAAATTAATACTCTCAGTTTAAAAACAAGCAGATTGAGGGGTGCCTGGGAGGCTCAGTCGTTAAGCGTCGGCCTTCGGCTCAGGTCATGATCTCAGGGTCCTGGGATAGAGCCCCAAGTGGGGCTCCCTGCTCAGCAGCAAGTCTGCGTCTCTCTTCCTCTGACCCTCCCCACTGCTGGTGCTCTCACTTGTGCTCTTTTTCTCTTTCTCTCAAATGAACAAATAAATAATTTTTTTAAATGAGCAGATTGAGGCATATAGTCATGTAGTTCATTTATTATGCAGCCACGTTAAAACAGAATTTTCTTTCTCTAGAAAACCTTAATTTTATTCACATACTGAAATTCCTTTCATTCCACATATTTCATGATGAAAAATAAAATTTACAAAATTGAGTATAAAGCTTTGGGAACACACGTAATGGTTACTGCAGCCCCGAGGAGCTTTTGCTGCAAAGATCACATGTTCAACTCATTTTCCAAGTTCAGAGCTTGTGAACACAGTTGTTTTCAGCAGGAAAACATCGCAGTTAGTATCATGTAACTTCTATTTAAAACTTAAAGAAGACCCATAAATCTCATCCTGATGTGTCCTGGAAGAGAACTAAAGCAGTAATTTTCTAAACAGGGAAGTCCAAACGATCTCATCAGGATTATTGATTTGGGAGCGGGGGGGTTGTTTTGTTTTTCAAAGGTACAAACTTTTTTTTTTTTTGCTTCTGATCTAATTTTTTTCACAATAAATTCAATCGCAGAGCAGTACTGATGTTATTTCCACTTCAGTGTCTAGAGGAGGAAAACAATGGCTTAACCTATTTTTTTCTTCAGCAGGGAAGAAAATAAGTCTCAAAATAACAGTCTCAAAAGAGGCTGTCCTGTGAGGAGGAATCATTTGAATGGGTTCCAAAAAATTCACAGAAATTGCTTTTCTAAGAAATCACACAATTAAAGTGCCACATCAGAAAATTGCCAATAATAGTCTGTAAACATCCACTCTCCTCTAATCTAAAGGTTTCAGGTTTCCTAAAACATTCCTTTAAAATGTCAGCAATAGTTGTGCTGTAATCCATGACCAGTGCAGCGATATTTGGATGGGGGGATGAGGTCAAGAGAGGCAACTGAGAAGACAATAATTTGAAATGCGAACCCATATGTTTTCATAAACATCTGGAGGGACACAATTAATGTGACAGCTGTGCTATTTATATTAGTGATTTTATTGATCTAGCAAAAGTATTTATTTGCATTAATTTAAGAGAATTTCTACTTCAGAGAAATAATGTCAGGATAATAACTTCATTATACATGAGAATTTGATTATTTAAGAAAACAGCCAAGAGAGGCCAGGGTTAAAATGAAGAAAGTCAGTTGCTCAAAAGAATACGTACCTTTTCCAATGGAGTTATAACTAGAAGGAATGAGAAGGGACTTCTAAGTTCAGAAAAATGTTCTTTTTGTCCCAAACATTAGGCTGCCAAGCAGCCTCCCAATTATTTCCAATTGAGGTAGTGACATCTGTGCTCCAGAAATGTGCAAAAACAATCCGTTTCCTTTATCTGTGAGTTACTTGAATGCCTGTCAGAATGTAATGGTCAATAAGTAAAGCTGTCTACCCTTCAACCCCTGACCCAGGACTGTGTGCACATTTTAGAACCTAGTGTCGAACTAAGTGTGACTCACTCATACTGATTGAGCTTCTGTCCTGACCCTCTAGGATTTCCCTTTGAGTACAGGGGTGGGTAAGGGAGAGGTTGTATGGTACAGATTCATTTGGGTATTACCATTTTACATAAGTGCCTCTTGAATTGAGTTTCTCTCTTTAGTTCATTTTTTAATTTAATGACTACTTGGGCATCTGCTATTTGCAAGACATAGCTCCAATTCCTATGCCGAGACCTGAAAGCAGAAGAGATAATACAGCTTTTCTTACAGAGCTATTTTCAGCCACACTTATTTTAGAGGTTGTGAATTCTATTGTTCCTAAAGAATGCATAAGTTGGGTAGGAATTTCGAAATCTAGATTTTCATCCTTGATTTACCACTATTTGTTCTCATTATTTTTGCCAAATGTATTAACTTTTTCCAGTTGTTAGTAATATACAAAAAGTTACTATCGAGCACTACTTTTATTTATAATCAAAGGTATTTAAAACTATTTGGCTGTGTGGGATGCACTCTGTAAAGAAATAGTACCAATTACCATTGCATATGATTACTTATATAGAATGTATTTAAATGAATGCAATAAATTATTTACCTACACACAGCTATTATTTCTAAATGTTTCTAATATCTTCTGAACTGGGCTGAGAAAAAAGCTCTGCTACAGCAAGCTGAGGGTATAATTTGGAAATGTTTACAAAGGGAGATTCTAGATAGAAAAATCTCAAAGAAGATTACAGAGGCAAAACTAATGAACGTTAGCAAAACTTTTACAAGATGATTATGACTACAGAATATTTGGGCACAATGGTCTAGACCAGTGGTTCTCAAACTTTAACACATAAAATAGCTGAAGAGCTTGCTGAAACTCGGATTGCTGGGCCCCACTCACAAAATAACTGGAATGGGACCTGATAATGTGCAGTTTTGACGAATTGCTGTCGGTCCAGAGAGCAGGCTTTTTGGACCACGGGTCTAGACTATACATGTATATAATCGTATATAGTCTACACTAGACGTAGATAATTTAGACCAGTGATCATATATATTAGTCTATAAACTAGTCTAGGCTAGAAGTTCTAGGATATATAGTATATACCAATTATAGGGCAATGTCCAGGGTATACTTAAGACTCTAGTAGCATCCTAAGTACGTGACTGTTTCCCAGGCGTAGAACCCTGTTAAAAAATACGTAGCTGTCCATGAGGGCATATGCTAAGCGACATAAGTCAGAGAAAAATAGTTACTGTATGATAGAAAAGCCAAACTTGTAGAAACAGAGAGTAGAGTGGTGTTTACCAGGAGGTGGGGTGGGGAGGAAAGGGACTGGGGAAATATTGGTCAAAGTATACAAACTTGGAGTCAGAAGATGACTAAATTCTAGGGATCTAATGCATGGCATTGTGATTATAGTTAGCAATATTATATTACATACTTAATGGCTGAAAAACTGGATCTGAAATAGTCTCACCACAAAAGATAAATGATAATTATGTGACATAGTAGCTATGTTCACTAATGCTATGGTGGTAATCATCTTGCAGAATGTAAGTGTATCAAATTAACATGTTGTACACCTGAAACTGTACACAACATTTTAAAAAACTGTGGGCTAAAAGAAAAAATGGTTGGCTGGTGGTGCCTGGATGGCTCAGTCGGTTGAGCGTCTGCCTTCGGCTAGGGTCATGATCCTGGGGTCTCGGGGATCAAATCCCACGTCGGACTCCCTGCTTGGTGGGGAGTCTGCTTCTCCCTCTGCCCCATACCCCATTCATGCTCTCTATCTCAAATTAATGAATAAAATCTAAAAAAAAAAAAAAAAGGTTGGCTAAAAGTCATGCAGTGTACCATTCAGGATTAGAAGTCTGTGGATCAGGGGTGCCTGGGTGGCTCAGTCGTTAAGCATCTGCCTTCGGCTCAGGGTGTGATCCCAGCGTTCTGGGATCGAGCCTCACATCAGGCTCCTTCCGCTGGGAGCCTGCTTCTTTCTCTCCCACTCACCCTGTTTGTGTTCCCTCTCTTGCTGGCTGTCTCTCTCTGTCAAATAAATAAATAAAATCTTTAAAAAAAAAATAGAAATCTGTGGATCAATACTTTTAAGGCCACATAAAGTATGAAGAATATTTTTAAAGATCTAAACTTCCAAAAAGTATTTAATCTAGCCATATTTCTAATTACTAATGTGCAATTGATAGCTATATAACCGACATAAACCATATAGTTAAATTTTTCTTAGCAAAAACAAACAAAACTGCTCAAAGATTAAATCCCATCTATAAAACGATAAAATAAGATTATTTGTTTTGAACGGATTAAAAAAAATGACAAAGTACGATTTGAGCTTTCATATAGATCAAAGGAAGTGTTTTCAGTTTTGCCATACATCAAAATCACCTGAATGTTTGAATCGTTAATAGCTCCCTAGAGATTTCCAATCTGTAATCGAGATTGAGAATTACTAAAACTTCAGCATCTATGTGTATTAATACTGCAGAATATAGCATATATTTAGGGACTTCAGCAGTGTGGAAACAGTAGTATGTCCAACAAAATCATTAAATCGAAGAAAGAAAAAAATGCTAGAAAATGTTGTTATGGCTATCTTTTTTCTAGATGGTATTTAGCTCATACTGTCCTAAAATGAACACACAATATTTATAGGTAGTTCTAAGCACTGACTCTCAAATGTGCTTGTATATTAGATTATCTAGGCTTTAAACATGACTGATGTCTGTATTTTATCCTCTAAGATTCTGAATTAATTATTCTGGGATACAGCTTAGGCATCAGTAATTTAAAGCCCTCCTCAGGTGATTTCTTTATAAATTTTAAACCACAGAATTTGATAGCAATGATGGGGAAAATTAGCATGCATTTCAAATAAGTGTCATTAGGAGAAATGAGTAGGCATCTGGATCCATAACTCAATGCATACAAAATAGATACATAATAGAGCATCATTTCAGATAAAAATATTGAGACTTTGAGGGGCGCCTGGGTGGCACAGTCGTTAAGCGTCTGCCTTCGGCTCAGGGCGTGATCCTGGCGTTCTGGGATCGAGCCCCACATCAGGCTCCTCCTGTATGAGCCTGCTTCTTCCTCTCCCACTCCCCCTGCTTGTGCTCCCTCTCTCGCTGGCTGTATCTATCTCTGTCAAATAAATAAAATCTTTAAAAAAAAATATTGAGACTTTGAAAGTCTTAAAATAAAACGTGTTTTTTTCCACATACATTCCTACATTCGAGAAGGCTATTTGAGCACAAGTATATACATATATACAAATACATTGATGCTTACAAATTAATTGACAAGTAAATCCTGAAAACTATAAAACCAAAAATCCATTTAAAAATATTGATGCCTTATCAACATGTGAAAGTGTGTTAAACTGCCACAACAAGCTAAGTGGGCCTAATTTGTTTGCCTGTTGGTAGGTCGTATCACAGTAGTGCTTTTTGCATGTGGGTTTTGAAGGGAGAGAATATGAGATTTGGTTCACTATTAACACTCAGGATTCTTCAAACAACAATCATTTCCCAATAGGATTAAGGGATTACACTAAAATTATGCTAACTTTTTCATGCAATGTACTAATCACATTAGTCAACACTTTACATGTTGTGATTATGCAAGATTAATTTTTTTAAATGTATTCATTAATTATCTTCCACTGAATCATAGAAGTTTCATGTTGGATGGAAAATTAATTATCATCTATCTAGTCCCTTAACCAATATAATAATAGTCTATTTCTTTCAGGTCACCATATCATCTCTTTGACTTTAAAAGGAATTATCCATAAAAAATAGGATTTTTTGTTTAATAGTGTAAGTGATAAAAATCAGTATATTTTATGAAATTAATCACAAGGAAGGTTGATTAGCAAAGCACGATCCTAAGTTCTATTGCCCTGCATACCGCGTGTGAGCTTTTATAAGTGTGACTTATGAAGGAAAACACAGGGTTTCTATATCTGTAGCTCCTCTGCTTAGGATTCTGGCTGTGCCAGAAATGTGTGCTTCAGAAACTAGGTTGAGAGAAGAGCAGCTTTTCCCCATCTGTGTAGGAAAGCAATAATCCTTAATATGACAACTTTTCTCTATGGCAGATTGTGGGGTCTTGACATGAACTTTTGCAGTGTGCTACAGATATTGGATATAAAATGTATACAACGTATCTTGATAAATAGCTACAAAATTTATGTATACATGTTATATATTTTTATATATTATCTGTATCTATCTATCTATCTATCTATCTATATTCTTATAGCCATTGGGAATTTTTTATATACAATCCCCAATGGCTATCAGTTAATATGAAATACAAATAATAGTTTAATGACATATAATTTNAACTATAAAACCAAAAATCCATTTAAAAATATTGATGCCTTATCAACATGTGAAAGTGTGTTAAACTGCCACAACAAGCTAAGTGGGCCTAATTTGTTTGCCTGTTGGTAGGTCGTATCACAGTAGTGCTTTTTGCATGTGGGTTTTGAAGGGAGAGAATATGAGATTTGGTTCACTATTAACACTCAGGATTCTTCAAACAACAATCATTTCCCAATAGGATTAAGGGATTACACTAAAATTATGCTAACTTTTTCATGCAATGTACTAATCACATTAGTCAACACTTTACATGTTGTGATTATGCAAGATTAATTTTTTTAAATGTATTCATGAATTATCTTCCACTGAATCATAGAAGTTTCATGTTGGATGGAAAATTAATTATCATCTATCTAGTCCCTTAACCAATATAATAATAGTCTATTTCTTTCAGGTCACCATATCATCTCTTTGACTTTAAAAGGAATTATCCATAAAAAATAGGATTTTTTGTTTAATAGTGTAAGTGATAAAAATCAGTATATTTTATGAAATTAATCACAAGGAAGGTTGATTAGCAAAGCACGATCCTAAGTTCTATTGCCCTGCATACCGCATGTGAGCTTTTATAAGTGTGACTTATGAAGGAAAACACAGGGTTTCTATATCTGTAGCTCCTCTGCTTAGGATTCTGGCTGTGCCAGAAATGTGTGCTTCAGAAACTAGGTTGAGAGAAGAGCAGCTTTTCCCCATCTGTGTAGGAAAGCAATAATCCTTAATATGACAACTTTTCTCTATGGCAGATTGTGGGGTCTTGACATGAACTTTTGCAGTGTGCTACAGATATTGGATATAAAATGTATACAACGTATCTTGATAAATAGCTACAAAATTTATGTATACATGTTATATATTTTTATATATTATCTGTATCTATCTATCTATCTATCTATCTATATTCTTATAGCCATTGGGAATTTTTTATATACAATCCCCAATGGCTATCAGTTAATATGAAATACAAATAATAGTTTAATGACATATAAANTTTTCTGCTACATGCATAATCTAACTGTAGAGGATAGGAGATGCAAATTATAATAAAAATTCATTGCTTATAATAAATTTTTAGGACTATCTCCCCCCGCATAAGGAAGATAGTTGTGCAACTCACCCTGTCTGAGGCTACTATTGACCCACGGGTGCAGTAGTCTTCTGAGACTGTTATCTACAATCACCTATACTATATTTCATAGATCTGTTTTGCACTGAATGTGGGGTGGGGGAGGGGGGAAAACAACCTAGAGCAAGTATAAGTACTTTAACCTTGCAAGCTTCTAAAAAAAAAAAAAGGGGGGATTCTAAGGTTGATAAAGGGGATTAAGAGGCACAAGCTTCCAGTTATAATAAATAAGTTATGGAGATGAAACCGCAGCATAGTGAATATAGTCAGTAATATGGTAATAACATTGTTTGGTGACAGATGCTGACTATGCTTGATTGTGGTGAGCACTGAGTGATTGTTGAACCATTGTGGTGTACCCTGAAACTAATATGACACTGTATACTAATTACACTTCCATTTAAAAAAGTAAATCTAGTGGCAAATAATTTTTTTTTTATTCTTTATCGCAGGAGTACACCTTTTGGTCTACAAAATGCACCAAATATCTTTGAGATGATTAAAGATGATATCTAACACTCCCGATCTTAGTTCTTACAGTATGTATCATAATGTATTTTTCTAATGTGAAATTGCATTAGTTTTTCATTCAGTCAGTCCTCAAGTGCCATCAATAGCATCAAGCAGACATAGGTACACATAATGGACTTGTCATTAAGTTCTCATCTCATGTTTTATCACCTGCAGGCCATGTTCTGAGATATATGATTGTGGAGTGGTATCCTGCAAGTCAGGCAAAGAAATGAACATTCATGAGATTTTATAAGCCTACCAGTTAATTATCCCCCATTTTTTCTACATCAATCATCTCAAAAGGGAAAAGGATTTCATTTGGTACTGATGGCAGAACCATAAGTATNCCGATGGGATCACGCCCTGAGCCGAAGGCAGACGCTCAACCGCTGTGCCACCCAGGCGCCCCTCATCTCATGTTCTATCACCTGCAGGCCATGTTCTGAGATATATGATTGTGGAGTGGTATCCTGCAAGTCAGGCAAAGAAATGAACATTCATGAGATTTTATAAGCCTACCAGTTAATTATCCCCCATTTTTTCTACATCAATCATCTCAAAAGGGAAAAGGATTTCATTTGGTACTGATGGCAGAACCATAAGTATTGGAAAATGTAGAAATATTTTTAAATAATTTTTTCTTCCTTCCCATGTGCAGGCTTTTAGGTCACAACCAAAAAATTAACAGAAGCTTTTAGACAGATAACAACTCCACTGGATAACCCCCAAAATAACTTCTACAGGGATGTTGGGGTGGCTCAGTTGGTTAAGCGTCTGCCTTCAGCTCAGGTCATGATCCTAGTCTCCTGGGATCAAGTCCCACATTGGGCTCCTTGCTCAGTTGGGGAGCCTGTTTCTGCCTCTGCCTGCCGTTCCCCCTGTTCATGCAATCTATCTATAAAAAAATAGTAATAACTTCTACAGAGTTCATTTTATAAGTGCATTTATTTTACTTTAATTGATACCAGAGTTTTATCTCCTTATTGACATTTTGAGAATATACCCTAAATTCATGGCACAAAGATAAAGCTCTGGAATAAAATAAGATACAAACATTATTTTTTAAAATTCTTTATTCGATTTGTAAAACTGGAGGCTCAATAGAGGGAATAAGAAAGAAAATTATCTTACCATACATATCATAAGCTAAGTACTTATTCTCCACTGAATAAAAAAATATTCATGGAACACATACCTATTTAATAGCCAGAGTGTAAGGATTATCAGGAGTAAATCTGGTATCTTTCTATCTGGGTATATTATCTCCTCTGTCTATATACTTCAGTCACATTTTTAATAAAATGTTTTATGTCCTCTGTTGTTTATTTCCGGGGTAAAGAAAAGGTAATGAAAGAACATTGCAATTGATAGATACTGTCACTCTCACCCTCAGTCAACTTAATAAATTGATTTTGAATTTTAATATTTGGTTAGTTTTATTAGGTAGACAATACACAATCTGTGTAATACCCATACATGCCCATGAGCATACACATATATATACACACTTATGTCGAATGTTATGACATCAAATTATATCTAGGCATCTACTGAGATGTTATTAGCCAAGGACATTTATTCAGTTCTTATTTCTCCATATGTAAGTCTATCTGACACCCTCAAAAGAAACATCATTAAGTAAACATTTCTGGTTTCATTGTGTTTCCCCTTCTTTTTCCTTACAGTAACATTTTTTACTGTTATAAGGCATGTCTCCCAGTCTTATAAAATCCTCTTTATTCTGTTCAAAAAACAATTTCTAGGGCAAAGCACACACCCTCCTCCCCCTACCCCCTACCTAAGTAGCCACAGGAATGAGAAACTTCCACTCACCCGGATAGTAAATATCTTCTCCTTTCCCTCTCTTTGAAGGAAGGAGGGTCTTATCCGATTCAGGAATGTGGGAGACCAGCAGAGCCTTCATCTCTGTAACTGTCCTGCCCCTGCCCCAGCAGGGATTTGCTGATTGAACTCCTGGCTTTCTGGCGGTAAAGTGCATGCACCTGGCGATGGTCAAGTGCAGAGTGACCAGCAGCAAGGAACATTCTGACATTGTTTGATGTGTCTGCTTTGTGTGCTCCAATCGCCAAAGGGAAAAAGTAAAAGTTATTTTGTCTCATCAGTGAATTCAAAAGAAAGATCAAAAGCAAAACTCAGTCTAGTGTTTCTGGCACTCCTTTCAATATGTCTGCCTGCAGAGAAAGTGCTTGTTTGGTTTTGTTTTTTTTCTGTTCTCATCCATGTAATATGGTTACACAGGCAGCATTTGCTCCTCAAGAAGAGGTCTAGACATCCCCAGCTCTCTCTGTGGCTGGGCAAGGCGTTAATTCAGGATGAAGTGGTAGGAAACTAATTGTGGCTGCCATATGCTAAAGAGAAGCACCATACACTAAAACCGTTAAGAGCAGAGCTTTATCTGTTGACTTTTCTGTTTTATCACCAACTGTGGCTGCCATGCCCTAAAATAGCCATACACACCAATCCAGGCTTCATCAGTCATGCAGTTGACATTTTTCTCTCTAACATTCTGACTTCTGTGACTTTTCTCTCAATGGGATCTGAACACAAAAGGGAAAAAAAAAAAAGACTATGAGTTTTATCAATCTAGAATTCCTAGTACCAGGGCCTTAACAAGTTAGGATTTTTCTTTACTTTCTATTGTCATTGAATCTGTTCTACTTCCTATATAAGATACATTAGTCAGTCTAGCCTCTTATCCAGTGCTTGTCAGACAAGACTCAGAAAAACGTTTTTCTTTTCCTTTTCTAATCACTTCCTACCAAACTTTGTGTCCTAAACTCAGTCCCGTTTAACTTCACTTACATTTTGAGATCTGTGTTTTTTAACCTCTATATGAGAAGCTTGTTTACCTTTACTGCTTTTGATGAAAGACAGATTACTAGCCAAGGGCCACTAGGCAGATGTTCCTCCTGAGGGGGAAAAAAAAAAGACACCTTTTTTAATTATTTAAATTCAATTAGCGAACATATAGTACATCATTAGTTTCAGATATAGTGCTCAATAATTCATCAATTGCGTATAATACCCAGTGTTCATCATATCACGTGTCCTCCTTGATGCCCATCACCCAAATAACGCCTCCCCTCACTCACCTCCCCTCCAGCAACTCTGTTTCTTTCCTATAGTTATGAGCCTCTTATGGTTTTTCTCCCTTTCTGATGACTTCTCATTCAATTTTCCCTCCCTTCCCCTATGATCTTCCACACCGTTTTTTACATTCCACATATGGGTGAAACCATATAATTGTCTTTCTCTGATTGACTTATTTTGCTCCTCATAATACCCTCCAGTTCCATCCACGTAAATTTAAAAGGTAAGTATTTATCCTTTCTGATGGCTGAGTAATATTCCATCATATATATATATATACACAAAATCTTTATCCATTCATCTTCGACAAAGCAGAAAGAATATCCAATGGAAAAAGGACAGTCTCTTCAATAAATCGTGCTGGAAAAATTGGACAGCCACATGTAGAAGAATGAAACTGAACCATTTTCTTACACCACACACAAAGTTAAACTCAAAACGGATGAAAGACCTCAATGTGAGACAGGAATCCATCAAAAATCTAGAGAAGAACACAAGCAGCAACCTCTTGCTAGACCCATCTCCAAAGTCAAAGGAAACAAAAGCAAAAATGAACTATTGGGACTTCATCAAGATAAAAAGCTTCTTCACAGCAAAGGAAACAGTCAACAAAACTAAGATATTTGCAAGTGACATATCAGATAAAGGGCTAGTATCCAAGATCTATAAAGAACCCATTAAACTCAATACCCAAAAAATAAAGAATCCAGTCAAGGAATGGGCAGAAGACATGAACAGATATCTCTCTAAAGAAGATATAAAAATGGCAAACAGACACATAAAAAAACGTTCCACATCAATTGGCATTGGGGAAATACAAATCAAAACCACAATGAGATACCACCTCACCCAGACAAAATGGCTAAAATTAACAAGACAGGAAACAATAAATGTTGGCAAGGATGTGGAGAAAGGGCAACCCTCTTACACTGTTGGTGGGAATGCAAGCTGGTGCAGCCACTTTGGAAAACAGTGTGGAGGGTCCTTAAGAAGTTAAAAAATTGAGCTACCCTACCACCCAGCAATTACACTTACTGGGTATTTACCTCAAAGCTACAAATATAGCAATCTGATGTAGCACCCCAATGTTCATAGCAGTAATGTCCACGACAGCAAAAAAGACCTTTTTAAAGATTCTTGTAAGATGCTCAGGAAGCTTAACTGTTCATTACCAGATGACTGCACTACTCCATGCCTCTTTTCTCATGAGAGGTTATAACATATATTAGAATATCAATGATTCTGCAATAAAGGTACCAGTTGAACACTATGTAATCTAGGATTTCCCAAATATTTTTCAGAGTAGGAGATTTCATTTGTTTGTCTACTTATTTCCCCTAAAATATTATCATCTCCTACTTCCGGGATTTTGCTCTACTATCTCTAGCTTTTCTTCATTCTCTGTAGTAATGATGATCACCTGATTTATTAGACATTTATTTTTTTTCTTTTTTGGCAAGCTTCTTCACTGTACTGTAAATACCATAAGAGCAGAAGTTTATCTGTTGAGTTTTCTGTTTTATCACCAATATTTAGAAACTTGTTTTTCTATAGCAATCATTGAAACAAAAAAATACACTTCAAGGAGTGAGTTTCATTGAGCTTTCACTACCTAATGCTCTTCTGTATTCCTTAATTTTTTTTATATTCTAAACTCAGGACTACATTCTATCTGATAAAGAGTATTGAAAACTATATTTCAGCACTTGGCAAAGCTATCTGATAGAGAAAACTTAAATCTATTTTATTTTCTATCTCTCCTTTTCTACTAATATGTGAAGGTTATACAGGTATCATACGTCCATATAATAAAATCTATAGTAATAAGTTACAAGTTTCCTATTACATCATTTGTTCTAGGAAACATTAGTAAAAATTCCTTATTGGTAATCTTTTTTGGCTGAATTTCTTATGGATAATATTTCAAAATTGAAAGAAACTGTTTTTGGTTTGGGGGTTTTCCCCCCTTTTTTCTTTGCCACTACTATTTTACAAAGTTCCAGCAGAAACTTCAATAGTTCTATTACATGAACCTTGCCAAATTTTCATCTTGTCTGAGAAAAGGAACACTTCTCCAAATCAGATTAACTGGATTTTTAATGTATTGAGTGGTAGTCTTTAAAACAGGGATAGAATGACTAAGCCACCTGGATATGTTATAAAGTGTGGCTCTACGCAAACTTGTCCTCTCTTGGTTTCTTTCTACAAGCAATATGCTGCCAGAAAGTTAAACGGCTTTCAGCTGGGCAGTCAACAGGCCTTCTTTACTATAAAACAGCTCACTTCGTATCTGAGCACAGCCCATTCTCTTAAACTGTGAACACTGCTTATTCCTCTTGAAGACTCTGGTGTTGTTCTATAGTATTATAGTTTCTGTTACACTTTCTCCAGAAAAGCCTCTGTTCATGCCAATCATAAAACTTCAGTTTTCACCTCTGCCTGGGAAAAATGCAAATCTTGCTAGGTTTTCCTCTCTATGTATTAAATATTGACTCCTTTAAAAATCTAGCTTTTCACAAGAGTGTGGAAATATTTTGTAGGTTTTTGTCAAAGTAAATGCCATACTATATTTAAGGCAGGTCACAAAGCTTTCCTTTCCAGCATTTTCCATAGAATTATTTTACACATAAATACATTTTTTATATTTTTCTTCATTACAGATTTCAAAATTTCAAGTAATAGCAGGAGGGTAATTTGGACATAGAGAAGAAATGTGTTTGGTATGTTGATTTGCTTACAGAACTTTGTTAAACTCATTTGGATAGATTTTGTTTTATTGTGAGAAACATCTTCCATTATAGATTTTGTCCAATTTACCAAATAAATAGAATGGAAAGAAATAAAGAGTGCAATATTTTCTTCTACTCAGAAAAGAAAGTTTGCTGGCTTTCATTTATCTCTTTACTAGAAGTCCCATTTTTTAAATTATTTTTCTGAGAAAGTTTGTGTGCTCTGAACAAAGATGAATCAGTTTGATTTTAAAGTATTAAAACCTTGATATATTGTTTGCAAGACACTTACTGATAGTGCTACTTGAAATGGAAGTTTGGCAGGAGTAAAGGTTAATACCAGAGTAACTCTTTCAATTACTGTCTCAGGAATTTGCCTCTAAAATGCTTTTAGATTACTCATTTCAGATATGCTCTGAATCACATTCACATAAGAGATGCCTTCTGTCTTTCATCTGACTTCTGTTACCTATGCTTTCAGTAAGTGTTCAGATCCTTGAGATCATATAATACAGTCTTTTCTTTATGTAGCGTATTCTTGTTTTATATTGTGTGACAGAAGGTAAAAAAAAAAAAGGAGAGTTCATATAAATTGAAGAATTGTAATTCATACAATTCATGAGAAAGTGGTCTTGATTACCAGAGAAAACTTACAATATATTTGTAGATATAGAAAATTCTAAACCATAATGCACAGTGTTATATATCCAATGGAAAAAGGACAGTCTCTTCAATAAATGGTGCTGGGAAAATTGGACAGCTACATGCAAAAGAATGAAACTTGACCACTCTCTCACACCATACACAAAGATAAACTCAAAATGGATGAAAGGCCTCAATGTGAGACAGGAATCCATATATATATGTGTGTGTGTGTATATATATATATATATGTCAGCTCATGTTGACATAACAAAATACCATAGACTGAGTGTCTTAAATAACAGAAGTATATTTCTCACAGTTCTGTAGGCTGGAAGTCCAAGATCAAGGTGTTGGTAGGTGACTTTCATTCTGAGGCCTCTGTTCTTGGCTTGTAGGCAGCTGCCATCTTGCTGCATGATCACATGAACTCTTCTTATTTGCTTGGAAGGAGAAAACCAGCCCTCTGATGACTCTTCTTACAAGGGTACTAATCAGACAAGGGCACCAACCTCATGACCTCATCTAACAACAATTACCTCCCCAAATTCCCATCTCCAAATATATCACCCTGGAGGTTAGCACTTCAACATATGAATATTTAAGGGACACAAACATTTAGTCCATGAAATGCAGTATCAACATCTTAATAATTTATTATGTCAGAGATTAAGACTTTTATTTTCTTTGAGTTATGAGTTTGGTGAAGGTATGTGTCAGCTGGGACACAAACTTTTATTTTTTGTGAGTTATGAGTTTGGTGAAGGTATGTGTCCTCTAGGAAACAGACATTGAAATGGAGTTAAGAGTCCACATAGTTTATTAGGGAGTAATATCAGTGAAGAGACAAAAGGAGGAAGGAGAACCAGTCAAGGAAATCCTTCAAACCAAGGTGCACAATCTACTTTATGGTAATGCTATCTCTATGCCTTTGTAAAAATACATTTTTCTTAATGATATGCTATTAAAAGAAAACATTACAAAAACAATTTTAAGGCCATATCAGGACCTCAAGGGTTTTAAATTTATAAACTCTAATTTCTACAATATTTTTAAAAGGTGGGCACATATTCCCATTTCACAGATGAAAAATTGAAGTAAATTTCCTGAATACGTAGCTAATAGACAAAATGAGGGTTTCCAACCCACATGATCCAAGTTGAGAGGTTCTAGTTTTCAACTCTATCCTATCAGTAATTATTATTTGATCAAAATAATGGAAATATTTCATTCAAAACTTAAAGCTAAGAGTTTTGTTTAAGAAACTTAGATAGACACTCACAATGCAAGTTTTGTTGTCACTTTATTGAACAGCCATATGGAACTCTAGGAAATCCTAAAGATGACACTCCAACCCCCAGGCTTTTGTCAATGACTTAAACGCAGATACTTCTTTTTGCTTGGATTTGCTAAAATAAAGAGGATATTATTTGCCCTGATAATACTGAGAAAACTAATGGTGAATGTCCCAATGAAGGATCGTTTGGATATGATTGATGAAATTTGTTCAGACAGCCTTAATAATAGCATTTCATTCTGAGAAACACAAGGACATAAACTACAAATGAGATTCAGGTATTCAGGTTTAGAACAGAAAATAAAAGCAGTACCCAAATCACAGAGTATTTTTTTCTCGTGGTTATCACTTGGCTTTTCTTATCTATGATTTTTCTCTGCTTTTTAATTCCTTTTTTTTTTTTTCCCCATGAGACTAACATTTTCTTTGCCACGCACATAGTGGAAGATGTCTGTCTTACTCACTCAGTTTGTCTGGAAACATGTCCCCAGTTCAAGAAATCAACAAAGGCCAACTTCAGTTGCAAATTCCCAAACAAGAGTTTTATTTGTTTGTTTCTTGTTTTAGGGTTTTTATTTGTGTTGTTTTGCTCAATGTCTATCTCTCATCCAATTAGCTACCACCACTTAGGTAGTCACAGAGTAAAAACAAAGCTTCTTGGAACCACCCACAGGAACTAAGAGAAAGAATGTTTAAATCTATAAAACACTTGGACATTACTGATCTATTTCAAGGTGAATTGTGAGGAAGAGCGCTTAGAGAAATTTCCCATGGGAGCTAGACACTGAAATTATGGACAAACTCAGGACTCTTTGTGTAAACTAATATACTACCTCGTTCAGGGTATCCTACAGAAAATAGAGCATGCAATGATATTCACCTAAAAGAAACAGTTTTTTACAGTATTCCACAGATGTTTACTTAAGTTGTTACATTTTTTTCCTCTTGAATAAATCCAAAACTCTATGGAATTAATCTAAGTAAACATTTAAAGGATAATGCCCATTGCAAATTAAAATTTCTTCTTACATTTTAATGTTTATTTTTTCACTCTTAACCTGTGGTAATAATGTCAAATTTTGGGGGGACCAAGAACATAGGACTTGAATCAGTCTGCTGTAACAAAACTGGGAGTGGCAAATGCTTTGGTCAATTGAATGATCTCAGGCTAAGCAAAAAATATGGATAGAAGAGATGAAGCCCCTATTCTCCTTGCTCTGAAGAGTGATGTTTAAGTTACATTTCCAGCTAAGTCCATTAGAATATATTTCATCCATATAGTCAATTAAATAGGAGGGAGAAGTAGAAATATAACCAGGACAAAACAAAGTAAAAACTCAACATTCTAAAACAAAACAGATGCATGAACAGCAAATGTTGGTATTTTATATATCCTATGCATCTATCATTCAAAGAAAGAAAGAGAGAGGGAGTGACGGAGAGGGGAAGGAAGGAAGGAAGGAAGGAAGGAAGGAAGGAAGGAAGGAAGGAAGGAAGGAAAGAAGGAAAGAAGGAAGGAAGAGAAGGAGGGCGAGAGGAAGGAAGGAAAAAAGTCAAAGGACTCATATGAACAGGCAGTAGAATGATAGAATGGTGGTTAGAAGGACCTGGGTGGGTAGAGAGATGGGAGATGCTAATCAAAAAATAAAAGCTATAGATATAAGATGAATAAACTCTAGGGATCTAATATATAGCATGGAAATTATACTTAATAACACTGTGTTGTGTCCTTGAAATTTGCTAAGAGAATAGACAAGCATTCTTACCACACCCATACACACAAAAGAGGTAACCATAGGAGGTGATGGATATGTTAATTAATCTAATTATGGTAATCATTTTACAAAGTATATGTATGTCAAATTATCACATTGTACACCTTAAATATATACAATTTGATTTGTCGATTAACCTAAGTAAAGCTAAAAAAATAATATAACAGAATAACAGGAAAAAATATTATTTTATTTTCTGTTTTGAATATATGCAAAGGTTAGAGACATGAACATTCCACAGAGCATCCCCACCACCACCTCCAACATTCACACAAGCACATATATGGCAAGAGTGTGTAGGGAAAAATTATATCACAGGGATATAACTACCACATCATAAATATGATAAACAACACAATAAAACATTGCATTAAATCATCTATTTACTTCGGGGTGCCTGGGTGGCTAAATCCATCAAGCATCTGCTTTGGCTCAGGTCATGATCCCAAGGTCCTGGGATGGAGCCCAACCCTGATCTGCGGGAAGTTTGCTTCTCCCACTCTCTCCCTCTGCCCCACCCCACCACTTGTGCACACAGTCTCTCTTTCTCAAATGAATAAATAAATAATTTTTAAAAAATCATCTATTTACTTCAATATAATGGAATGGATTTGGGAAGAGAAATATAGACTTCAAATGTATTTTTTAAATGAAGCATACGTGGCTAAATGTTAGATTTGATGGAAAAGGGTGATGGCACACAGTGCTTCCATGCTTTGATTTTTCTGGAAATTGAAATATTTAATAATTTGTAAAATAAATGAAAAAAAATTAAAGGTATACAGTATTTATGACATGATGGATTTCAATATACTTATTACCATATTTATTTATATTGTATCCACTTCACCTTTCCCTGTTAGTCTTACTTTAAATTGAAGCTGAGGAAAAACAATTTAAGATAAAAGGAATCTTGGGAAGCCTGGGTGACTCCGTTGATTGAGCGTCTGACTCTTGATTTCAGCTAAGGTCATGGTCTCAGGGTTTGGGATGGAGTCCCATGGCAGGCTCCATGCTCGGCAGGGAGTCTGCTTGAGCTTCTCTCCCTCTCCCCCTGCCTCCTGCCCCCTGCTATCTCTCTCTCAAATAAATAAATAAATCCTAAAAAAAAAAAAAAAAGACCAAATGAATCTCAGTCGACTAAATCTCTGATTTTCTTTCAATCCTCTTAAAACTGCTCATTAATTGGTTACCAACTTGATATGGAGTCTACATATCATCTTTCTCCCTTTCTGAAGGAATTCCTTATATTCATAAATAGTTCTACACAGATGGAGAGAAAAGATTCAAATATGTTCATATGAAATTGACATTTATTAAGTACTCCAAATTGCCCAGGTACTGTGTTGAGTGATGTAACATCACATGTGTTTTTAAAAGCTTGTGAGATATAATATCAATGAATAACACCCAAATATCAACAGGTAGCCTTTTCCATAATAAGTACAATTCACACTTCCTCTTGGGCTTATTTCATCTACATAGACTACAGGAGCAATGAGAAAAATAAATTCTGATTAGACAGCTACAGATCATAGGGGGAAAAAAAGAAAAAATATTAGAAGCAATTATGTAATGATACATATTTTTAAAATATATGGTGGTAGGGTGTCAAATGGAAAATTAAAGTTATGCAAATAGCATACATATATATCGTGCTCACAGAGATTGAACCCAATCCTGCTAATTTGAAATCTTCTGTTGAATGATGAACTAAGAAGACCTCCCATTGGCATTCAAGTGGCCCATTTATGAGAACTGATATCAGAAATCCAACTGTGTTATAAATAAGACCTTTATATTATTAAGGACGTTCAGTGAACTCTAAGAGAAGGTCCCATAATCATCTTTTTTTCTATTTAAATGCAATTGCCCCATATTGAGATGTCAGTTGCCCAACTCATTAAGTACATTGCAAACTGCTAATAAGTTCATTTTTAATTAAGGTTTCTCAGCATCAGTAGATAAGGAGTTCAAGAAGAGCATTGCCAGAGGAAATTGTCTGATCATGATATTTAGCACCAAATCCCATATTTATTACTAGAATGAATAAAAAAGGACTATATGCTAAAAAATACAATTTAAACCATTAATGTTATTGTGGCTTTCATAATTTTTCTCCCTTGAAATGACCTAATCTAAATAATATATGTTTACAAACTTCCTATTAAAGAAGCAAACCTGTGTTTTGTCACTTTGATTCACCTAAACATTACAAACAATTAGTGTCTGGAGAAAAAAAACACCACCAACAAGGAAAACCCACATCATCTTAATATTTAGAAATGACAACAATTTTAATAATAACCACAAAAGAAATAAATCATAATAGGTGCTAAAATTGTATTGAAACTTTTTATTAATAAATGATCTCATTGCTTTGTATTTTTGACTGATTTCATCCTTCTAAAAATCCTGTTAACTAGAGGTAATGATGACATATTTTACAAATAGAGAAATAGACTTGCCCAAAGTGACTCTGCTCTCAGATGTGGTGCTAAATATAAAACCCAGACTGTTTGTCTTCCAGGGCAGCACGCATTTCATTATTATGATTTACTATTCTCTACAGTCCGTTAGCATTTTATCAAACTGAAGTCAAAAGCTGTAGTATCTACTTTGATAAGGGCTAAATCTCATGATAGGAGAGGGAGGTGATGACTTGAGATTATTTTCTTCATGCAAATTTACGGTTGCAAGGAGAAATCATAACTATACAGTGGAGAAGTTAAGTAATACATCAACTAGAGGACCAAAATAAGTATCAGCTAAAGGGGACATAGACATTGTGGCTTGGTAATGTCTTACCCTGAGAATGACACCGTGATGTATATGGAGTATTTTATTTGAGGAGGAAAACCTGAATAAAATAAAGACAAATTATTAGCAAAATCAAACTGAGACATTTTATGTAAAAAGAAGATTGTCTTATTATTTAAAAAAAAATAATGCCAAAAAAGACAAAGAAATATTGATAAACTATTTCCAATTAAAGGAGATTAAAGAGAATNTGACATTTTATGTAAAAAGAAGATTGTCTTATTATTTAAAAAAAATAATGCCAAAAAAGACAAAGAAATATTGATAAACTATTTCCAATTAAAGGAGATTAAAGAGAATTGACAGTTAAAACACCTGATCTTAGACTCAATATTATCAGGGAAGAAAATATTACTATAAATGATAGTATTTGGTAAAATGACAGCAGATGAAGTAAAAGTAACCATGAGACAGAGTAACATGGAACATGCCTACATTATTGACCCCATGCCTATATTATTGATCCCTAGTGAAAATACCCTGCACCATGGTTGAGTCAGCTTACCTGGTTACCAATACGTTGTACATGTTACTACACATTGTTGCTAAGAGAATGAAGTGCTGTCTGCATGACTCCACTGGGAGAGGACAATTGGACAACTCTGGTCTTTCTTGAACTCTATCCCATGTCCTTTTTCCTTTGCTGTTTTAATTTGTTATCTGCTTGCTATATAAAACCCTAACTGTGAGAATAATAGCTTTTCTGAGTTCTGTTAGTCTTTCTAGTGAATCCTCAAGCCAGAGTGATCCTGGGGATCTCCAAAACATGTAGAAAATAGACACTGACATATTTAACTATAAAAAGGCATAATACCAGTAAATTGTTTTCAAAATGATTCACAAATAAATACACATAAATACATAAATATTTTACGTATGCATATAATGTACATATGTGTATTTTCTTTTGTTTTTCTTTAAAGATTTTATCTATTTTATTAGAAAGAGGGAGAGAGTGAGAAAGAGAGCATGAGCAGGGGGAGGGGGAGAAGCAGACCCCCCCTGCTGAGCAGGGAGCATGATGTGGGGCTCGATCCCAGGACCTTGGGATCATGATCTGAGCTGAAGGCAGATGCTTAACCAACTGAACCATGCAGGCATCCCACATATGTATATTTTCATGAAAATTATACTTATATATGTACACATTATATATGTATAAATATTTGGATGAATGCATATAGAGAAAAAAGGAAAGAGGATGATAAAGATTATCTCTTATGTTTTCCCTTCAAATTATAAAGTTTTACATACTTACTTGAAACCACTGAAGAGTTCACAAAGGTTCCAATTTTTTTCATTCTTTCCAAGACTTATTCTTTTCTTTTCTTTCTTTTTTCTTTCTTTCTTTCTTTCTTTCTTTCTTTCTTTCTTTCTTTCTTTCTTTTCTTTNCTCCAATTTTTTTCATTGTTTCCAAGACTTATTCTTTTCTTTTCTTTTTTCTTTCTTTCTTTCTTTCTTTCTTTCTTTCTTTCTTTCTTTTTCTTTTTTTTATAGTAACCACCTTAATGGGTGGGAAGCAGTATTTGATTGGATATTTTTAAAGCTTTTTTTTCTTTTTTAAGATTTTATTTATTTATTTGACAAAGAGAGACAGCCAGCGAGGGAGGGAACACAAGTAGGGGGAATAGGAGAGGAAGAAACAGGCTCCCAGCCGAGGAGCCTGATGTGGGGCTTGATCCCAGAATGTGGNTTTTATAGTAGCCACCTTAATGGGTGGGAAGCAGTATTTGATTGGATATTTTTAAAGCTTTTTTTTTTTTAAGATTTTATTTATTTATTTGACAAAGAGAGACAGCCAGCGAGAGAGGGAACACAAGCAGGGGGAATAGGAGAGGAAGAAACAGGCTCCCAGCCGAGGAGCCTGATGTGGGGCTTGATCCCAGAATGTGGGGCTCACGCCCTGAGCTAAAGGCAGACACTTAACGACTGAGCCACCTAGGCGCCCTTTAATGCATTTTTCTAATTATTAGTAATGTTGAACATCTTTACATGTGCTTCTTGCTCATTAATATATTTTCTTTAGAGAACTGCTTTTTCAAGTTCTTTGCCCATTTTTTAAAGATTTACTTATGTTTTATTTATTCATTGATTTATTCACTCATTTATTTTAGAGCAAGCACAAGCAAGCAGGGGGAGGGGGAGAGGGAGAATCCTGAAGCAGACTCCCTGCTGAGTGTGGGGTCTGACCCTGGGCTCTGTCCTAGGACCTTGAGATTATGACCTGAGCCAAAAACAGGAGTCAGCTGCTTAACTGACTGAGCCACCCAAGAATGAACCACCTTTTTTTTTTTTTTTTTTTTTTTTACATTGCCCAGTCTTGAAACAGGTGATTTTGCTGTTGTTCTGTCTTAGGAGTACTCGACATGTTCTGGATGTTAGTCCCTTATCAGATATATAATATACAAATATATTTGTCATTCTTCAGGCTGCCTTTTCACTGTGTTGGAAGTACCCTTTGGTGCCCAAAAGTTTGTAATATCCAGGAAGTCCAACTTGCCTATTTTTTTCTTTTGTTGTCTTTGCCTTTGGGGTCATATCCAATAAGTCATTAAATCAGTATTGTAAAGACCTCAGTTTTCTGCTAAGGATTTTATAGTTGTACCTGTTACTTTCAGGTCTTTGATCTAATATGAATTAACTTTTATATGAGGTGTTAAGTAAGGGTTCAACTTCCTTCTTTTGTATGTGGATATCCTATTTTTCCAGCACCATTTACTGAAGACACTGTCCTGTCTCCATTGAATTGTGTTGGCCTCCTTGTTAAAAATCATTTGACCAGATATGTGAGTTTTTTACATATTAAATCATATGATCTATGAATAGAGATGATTTTACTTTCCTTTTCAATTTGGATGTTTTTTCATTCTTTCTCTTCCCTAATTTCTCTTCTCCCATATTGTTTTTTTTTTACAGATTTTATTTATTTATTTGACAGAGAGAGAGCACAAGCAGGCGGAACAGGGGAGGAAGAAGCAGGCTCCCCACTGAGCAAGGAGCCTGATGTGGGACTTGACCCAGGACCCTGAGATCATGGCCTGAGCTGAAGGCAGATGCTTAACCAAGCGAGCCACCCAGGCACCCCTCCCATATTGTTTTTGTTGCTATTGTCTTTGTTATTTGTTATTTGGTTTATCTTAGCTGGTTTATATTACCAAGGTGTCTGTGAATGAACATTATTTCCAGTTCCCTTTCATCCTTGCAGTATCCTTGATCCTCTTCCAATGACACCTGATATCATCAATTAGTAGTTGAGCTAGTTTAAATCTGTCAACTCCACTTCACATTTCTCATGTAGCATTCTGTCAATTTTGCTTATTTCTGTTTCTATTTTTCCTTTAGATATGAATTCTGATAAGGTCAATTCTGATTTTTTTTTTTTTTTGGCTTGCCAATTGTTCCCTTTCAAAGCTACTAAAAAAAGAAGTTTAATTGTGCTTTAGAAAATCTTAGATAATCATCAGATTCTTTTTTAATTTATATTTGTTTTCCATATAAAATGTTATTTGATCCATTCATTATTTAACAAATATTTGTTGAGTATCTCTCATATGTGACACTCTAAATATTGGAAACAGCATGTCAACAATACAATAAGATCACATTTCACATACTTGTTTTCACTGCTAGTGGAGAAGACAATCAAAAACCACTTAAACATGTGAAAATGACTTCCAGTCCAAATCTTGTAAATAAAGTTTTAGGGTAACTCAGTTAGTTAAGCATCTGCCTTTGGCTCATATCATGATCCCAGCACCTGGGATCAAGTCCCTCATAAGCTTCTTGCTCAGCGGGGAGCCTGCTTCTCCATTTCCTCTGCCTGCCACTCTCCCTACTTGTGCGCACGCATGCTCTCTCTCTCTCTCTCTCTCTCTCTCTCTCTCTCTCTCTCAGAAATAAATAAATAAATAAAACCTTAAAAAATGAAGTTTTAAAAGTGATTGGAATCACATCAGCAGAGGTCATCATCATCATTTTATAAAAGCTAAAATACATCCAGTGGCATCTCTGTGAGGAATCCAGTGAGCTATAACCCGACTGAAGTCAAATACCAAATCATGCAAAGATGCAAGAAAAACGTTCAAGCAGTTGAGCCAGCAAGTTCAAGGTTCCTGAGGTAAGAATAGGCTTTATATTATCAAGGAACTAAAAGAAAAATGTACTTTAAATGTATTTAAAGTGGAGGAGAGTGTTATTAAGTGAAAATAGAGTTCTAAAAATTAAGTGAAATTAAAATTATGATAAGCCAAAACATCTCAGTTTTCCAAAAACTGTTTTTAAGGAAATAGCAATAATTGAAAGGAATTTAACAAGATGTGATCTGATGTGATTTCCAATTTAATAAATTTATTCTGGTCTCTGGATAGGAAAGAGTCCATTAGAAGGCAAGAAGCAGGGGAACTTTTGACGGATAAATGTAATAATCTTGGTGAGATATCAAAGTTGGTTTAGATGAGGGAGAAAGCAAAGAAGCTGGTTGGTTGTAAGAGCAAAATAGGTCAAATAATCATTTCATTGCTGTATGCTACACTATATGGCAATTTTGCAACTATGAACCACACGTTTTCCGATGACTATCAAGTTGTATGAGTAAATCCGACATTTAGTGAAAAATTATTGATTCAGACTTATACCTTAAAATTAGGAACAAATATGTCAGACCATTTCATTATTGTGCATACTCAAAAGCTAATGAAATATTCTAAATTTAATTAAAATTGTTGTATAGCCTTTTCATTTATAATTTTTATAACCATGCATCTTTCCACAAAGTATATAAAGAATAATGACATTTAAATATTTGAATGTTATCTGTGTTGATAAGAGGTATTTATGTATTAGTACTATGATGACTGTGGACCCAATATTGTATAATGAGAAGTGGGGAAAATGTGCTGTTATAAAACTGCTTTTCAGTATAAAAGCAATTATGTTTCAAATATGTTGCTTCTCCTGTCCCCACACCTTCCCTACTGAATTAGCTCAACAAATGATATACAATTTAGTGCATGTTCATAAGACTCTTCATTTTTTGATACTAGTCAGTTTGGGGACATACTGACATCACTTTTGAAAATATAGAACTAATGTTCCTCAAATAACATATTATTCAAAAAATAAAACAAGATCTTAAACTAGGAGATTTCAAATATGTTCTTGAAGGACATCTGAGACTAGATCTGTGTAGAATTAATGAGCTGCCTGAGGCCAGGATCATTTTAATCTCTTTCCCAAGTTCTTAATCCCTTAAATTTGAAACATCATATCTTTCAAAAGTTACGATGTCCATTTATATTCCAGATATTACAAAATATTCACATTTCACTATCATTTTCATGAAACAAATTTAAGAAGTCTCTGCGATAAAAGTAACAAAAGTGTTTTAAGATATCCCTGAGCTCTTTGAAAATTATCTTCTATTTATTTTTAGAACTGACATCATTACTCCTCAGATAGGTATTCAGAGAGCCTCAGAGTCGGGGTAAATTGTGACATTACCAATTTGTCAAGGGAAGTAATGTAAATTGTTCATAAAAATGAGTTGGCATCGTATGATCAATGGAACCCTCAAAATACTTGATTTTATCATTAAAAACTTTTGGTTAATAAAATGCTCATATGAATGAAATAAATGATGCCATTTTTGTGGTAGATAGTGTTCATTGTCAAGAAATAATGAATAGGATTCAAACACAATGTGTTGTGAACATTTTTCCTGCACAGAACACAAAATAGAATGGAAGAATATATTGAAGATTAAAAGACTGTAGCTATTGTAACAAACCTGAAAGATAGTTTAAGATAGTATTGAATTGTAAATTAACCATTTCAATTTTTAGTAGTGAGTAAAAGTAAAATTGCAAGATTGAAAGCTGTAAAGTGGTGGATTAATTCTCTATTTGAAGGAGTGTCCAAGAATGGAATAATCTTGAGAATAAAACTTAATCTTTGAACTATGTCTATCTATGGTTTATTTGTGTGCATGTGTGTATAAAATCATCAATTGCTATCTGTAATTGCTGTTATTCTCCCTGGAAAACATTGCATAATATGCTCTTTCTTTTTCTAAATTATTACCGTTAATCCTTTCTGTTATTTCACTACATTATTTCGTCCATTTAGTATAGGCTAGACACTATTATCTGGATGCAGACATTTTTTACTTATATAATGCAACATTTTTCCCCTAGCCCTTTTGATTCACTCACATTCATTAGGCATGATTCACCTAACTATTCTTCAGCCTATGTATGTCAGTGAGTCACTTGTACCTTCCCTTTAGGCTCCCTTTCTTTTCTGCATTTGAATGAGTCTTTCTAAATGGAATTCTAGGGCCATAATTCTAAAAATAAACTAAAAGAACTACCTCTGAAACATCCTGGGCAGAGGAGTGTGTCTCATCTTTAAAGACTTTCAGAGTGTTTTCCCCAATTTCTTGCTAACTTATGTAGGCATTTGTATTGTTTTCATTCCATACAGATTAGGCAGAATTTCAAAAAATTACAAGCATATTGGCAAAATGAATCCATGATAACATCATAAGTGCATTTTGCCCTTAAATAGATAAATTTTTGCATAGCTTTCCCCAAACTAGATTCTTGAAAAAATCTATAAGGCTGACAGTTTTTTTATAATGCTGTTCTAAAAGTCAAAGACAAGCTGGCGAAATAACAAAAGGTATGACTCTAGCCTACACGAAATTAATTTAAATTCAAAAATATAACATTTCAAAGTGTAACTCACAAAATTAGACTTAAGTTGCAAAATGTACTTGATAAGAAAAAGAAAAATTTTGAACTCTAAGATCTTTCTATATTAACTGAAATAATTAGAATATTTTAGACAATAAAATGTCAATGGACCTTCAGTGATCTTGAACGATAACTTAGATCTGTGGGCAACCTAACAGATCTATTAAAACTTACAGAATATGAATTTCCTAATGACATGCATCAAGGTTATTTTGGTCAAAATGAATGAACATCGCTTTTGAGGAACTAACATGTATTAAGCAAAGCAAAATTAAATGGGATCCATCTTTTTGTTACATTGTTCCATATGATGTAAAGGTTTAATCCTCTTCTCTAAATATATATGGATGAAAAAATTCTCATCATAGAACTACATGTACGAACTTGAGTAACACTAATTCCTATGGGATACAATCTATTCTCTTTCACTGCTTTCTATCTATATCTTCATGATAAACCGAGAAACCAAGAATACGCATATCATAGATTATACGTCTTCAGAATTAGCACTACCAAGTTAATTCATGTAGTGCTTTACACACACACACACACACACGCCCACAAACACACGTACACACATACAGAAATTTTGTGTCTGTGTAATATATATATATATATATATATATATCGAGGAAGGGAAGGAAAAATAAAATAAGAGAAAAACAAAGAAGGAGGCAAGCCATAAGAGACTCTTAACTACAGAGAACAAACTGAGGTTTGCTGGTGGGGGGATGGGGTAATCAGGTGATGGGCATTAAGAAGGGCGCTTGATGGAATGGGCACTCGGTGTTACATGCAACTGATGAATCATTAAATTTTATCCCTGAAACTAATAAAACGCTATATGATAACTAACTTGAATTTAAATAAAAATCTTTTATAAAAAGACTATATATATTTTTTCCCCTATTTTGTTCCAGTTTGACCAAAAGAACTGTAATACATAAACCAAAATTATCGCAGCTCATCAGAGAATTGCTGTTCTTTGTTTGACACTGTGTATTGACTGAAAGGAGAGAATTTTAAGATAGAAGCAACTTACCAAATATAGTAGTTTGCTGCTAACAGGGGCAGCAGCACAGTTCTCTTTTGCTTAAAACAATTTCCCATTTTAAAGACCTACATAAGAAATTTCTTTCAGACCTCAGTAGAGGTAAAAAAAATAAAAAAAAAAAAAGGCTTCCTTTGTTCTTTTTTAAGGAAGTTAACACATTTTAAATGTATATATTATCCTTCTCATTTTTACTAGGAAGCTCAGGGCCAAATATGTTGCTCTTGCTAATTCCTAGTGGCAAGCATTATTTCCACTATCTTTATTCCCTGCTTCCCCTATTTTTCTACTGTTATTATTCCCACGTTCAAGTTTTCTCTTGTTATATCTTGTGTGGTATTGATTACTGTAAAAAAAACTATTTTACTTTTATTTTGGTGGTTTCCTACTTCATTATATAGGTTGAAGAAATATTGATTAATTAAAATTTTTTAAAATGTGTGATTTAGATTTCATATTTAGATTTCTTTCCACTTACACTCAGATTTTAGCAATATAACTTTCTGTCAGGGATTAAGCACGGTGTACACATTTCCTGGATCACTTTGCAGCTGAAATATACAGAAGCTCAAACAGCAGCAGAAAATCTACTGTTACTTGAGCACTTATTGTAAGCCAGGCACATGTCTAATTTTATAAACACCCTGAGAGTAAGTACTATTTGCAATAGGATAGTACTGATGACTAAATGACCCAAGATCACAAAATTGGTATATTGCAGAATCCAAATTCTCATCTGTTGCTCTCTGATTAAAAGAAGTCCAGGAGTTACTTTCAAATTATTGCTTTTTTTGAAGAGTCCAAGAGGAATAACTGCAGCCTCTATGTCTTCTAGTCACTCACATACTATTAGATTTTTCTTTAAAGATTTATTTGAGAGGAAGAGACAGAGCAAGCAAAGGGAGAAGGAGACAAGAGCAGAGTAGGGAGCCCAATGTGGGGCTCAATCCCAGGACCCCAAGATAATGACCTGAGCTGAAACCAAGAGTCTGAGCCACCCAGGCGCCCCCAACGATTACCTTTTCAAGCACCTCTACACATTTATTCTTGCAGAGTATTTATCTAGAACAGTTTTATAAGTGCTTAAAATCATTAATTTTTGTTTACGCGTTTCACATTTGAATTTTAAATTAGAGTATAATTGTGATGAGTGTATCTAACAAGTTATTTAGAAAGTTCTTATCATTTAATTACTTACTGATGGACTCACATTAGTTTCTTAATAAAAGTATTGACAATTTTCTAAGGAAAATCTGTTTTCCTCCTTTTACTAAGTTGAAATTTTATCAGTGAGTCTCTAATGAAATGATGTTGGGTACACAGAAAGTTTCATTTAATGTTTTGTGTAGCATCAAGCATAGTCTGAGGGTCCATTTATCAAGGCCTTGTTGATATCAGGGCTCATGATCTCCTGTCCACTATCTTGCTGCTTCAGTGATGCCGTTGGTACTTTATAATGGAACTGCTCCATGCCTGTGCTATGTTCAGCCCGATGAGCTATGAAATATTGCTCCTAAATGTCACTCCTTTTAAAATTACAAAGTAAAAACCGAACTAAACAAAATCATTTATTAGATTATTTACTATGAGTTTTGTTCTATGCAAAGTTCTAAAGAAAAGAAACAACAGCTTAAAAGCCAAAAGAAAAAAAAAAAACCCACCTCATTTACTGTTTTATATGTCAGTTTGTTTTCAGTTTTGTCTAGTGAATGTGAAGACAGGGAGTTCAGTTTTCATAAAGGACATATCCATTACTCTTTATGAGATCATTGGGAGGTATTTACTATCCATTATAATCCTAAATCCCAATCAGTTTAAGGTTGTCCCTTGACTGCTTCTAAATTGTTATTTTTTTTTGCCAAGCACAAATCTAATAATCGTGATCACACACAATATTCTCTCAAACTTCTTGGCAATACAATTCAGTTCCTCAGTTAAATTATCTGTGACATCTGATATTTTTTACTATCATTTTTATTAATAAATATTTTTATAGTCATCACATTATTTTATCCTTTGCTACAATTAGAAAATACACTGTCTAATTAGATCATGGGTAAGAACATAATAGTACCTATTTAAAAATACAAAAGTGTGTAATTATTTGCTTTCTTGTATTTCCATATTAGTCAGTTAAATATTTACTCAAGTTTGCTCATATACCAAATTAGATAATTTAACTATGTTGAAAAAGAAAGTCACTATTTTGATGTGACATTTATAGGGAAAGAAACTAAAGATGACCAAACACTGATCTTCTTGATAGAATGCTGATTTAAGTTTAGATTGCTATAAAAGGAGTTGCTATTATTTACTTCAATATAAATATCACTTATCAGCTCTAATACTTTTTGAGAGATCAAGCTCTCCTCAATTAATCTCTCCTTATTGTTAGTAAGAAGTATACTTACTTATAAGCATGCAAGAAATTTTATACCTTACATTCATTTAAGTAATATATTCTTTATTGTGTAAAAATATATATACTATAAAGGTAAATACAATCTAATAATAATAATTCTCCCTGGTGGAAAATAAAGGAAAGGACACCCTTGTCTTTGAGCATTTACTTCAGAGAACTGTAATTTTAACGTCTTTCTCCACCTCTTTGGATTATGCAAGCCGTTTTATTAACTAAATAAGCCCCTTACCTAATTTACAGCCCAGGACTGCTTCAACTCAAGGACCAGGGAGCCATCTCTTTTAAAATGGCATCAAGGAAGATAGTGTCCCCATTTCCCCATTTCACTGGGACGGTGGGAGCCTGACATAGGCAGGCGCCTCACTCCAAGTCCCACTGTGATCTGACATAAAGATAAGAGAAGTTAACGTTTTTCTTTGGAAAAGGCCAATTTGTTAACACAAAAGGTCATCCTGATTGCCAGGTGAATACAGGATGCACTCTTGTGATAAATGATGTTGTTCAGTCTTCTTATGGGAGGTCTAGTTGTCATTTATCTTGAGAATTTGTATATAATGGTTTGTATCTGCTTGGTTACATAGAAGGGTGAGATCTCTTTCTGACTTTGCAATCTCTCTGGTCGCTTGCCTGTAATTGGGCATCACATCCGGGTGTAAAGCTGTTTTCTTTCCCTTCTACCTTTGGGGAGAAGTTCACTGAGTTGGCAGGAAATTTTGTTTTTAATTATATTTTCCAACAGTACTCAATATAATTGTATATCTTAAAGCTTGCTTCTGGTTGAGATATTTAAACAATAGGGACAATACATACTTAAATTATTTTTTTACTGCAACGGGAATTTGCAGCTCTTAAAAAATTGCAAACCTCCATAATTTAATATAGAATTTAATAAACTGCACATTGTAATCATGAAGTAGAAAAATTCCATACAGCTGATGTTAAACAAATTATCCAGATACTTCTAGGACTGCTTTTTTCTTAACTGCATATAAAATCATGTACGTAAAATGTCAAGCAGGTCCTTAGTGGATATCAACACCAATCTAAAACAATCAAAAGAAAGCTTTTTCTTTTTCTTTTTTTCTTTTTGGTACTACCAGGACTACCCCCCCCATTCCAAAGACTTAGGCAATGGAACCAATTTCCAAGTATAGTTCAAGGAGTGGGGCTCTAGACATACTTTTTTGTGTTTGGATTTAAGTGTATAGCAGAAATAATCTTAGGAAGGCCATAGATTTTAGAGAGTGCTCCAGAATCATCTGAAATAGGTTTCAGAGTATGCAGGACATAATATGAAGGAAACATTCAGCCTTTTTCCTGCACGTTTTTCCAAGATATTCAATTTTTTTTGTTAATAAAAAAAGCTGAACATCTGAAAAAAAATGAGCTGTTTTTTGCTTGGTACACAGTAATTTATATATAGACTTTGCCCTCTAATGTAAAACTTGCTAGTGATTTGAAATCTTTTTTTTTTTCCCTGTGATTTTTCATTTGTTTGGCTTATTTTATTTGAAAGTGAAAACCTTATCAGATTTAGGCATAAGTAAATACTTTAAAACTCTCAGCAGAGTGTGCTTCCTGTACTCACCCCATTTCTCCCCCCCACCTGTGAGGTCTCCTACACAGCTGTTTGTTTCCTTCATAGCCTGGTCACTTTCAAACTAATACATAATTTACATATCAATTATATTCATTTTTATTGTCTCTCTCCTCCCACCAGAATGTAAACTTTATGAAGCTAGATATTTTTGTGTATTTTTCTCACTAGTGTATCCTATGTGTCTGGCACATCAATTGTGCTCAGTAACTGTACATGATATAAAATTTTATATAGCACAGGTTCAATAAATCTTAGTTGAATTTGAATATCAATTAAAGTTGTAATTGATTTTTTTTTAAAGATTTTATTTATTTATTTGACAGAGATAGAGACAGCCAGCGAGAGAGGCAACACAAGCAGGGGGAGTGGGAGAGGAAGAAGCAGGCTCATAGCAGAAGAGCCTGATGTGGGGCTCGATCCCATAACCTCGGGATCACGCCCTGAGCCGAAGGCAGACGCCTAACCGCTGTGCCACCCAGGCGCCCCTGTAATTGATTTTTAAATCATTATC
>NC_048220.1:132876537-132877337 GCF_002007445.2 Ailuropoda melanoleuca
CCCAGCCATAATCCCATTTGACCCATTCCCACCCAGCAAGCTGAAGATAAAAGATTTGGGGAAATACCCAAAGAACAAAGGGCAGGTTTTTTGCCCTAGCATTCGGTGCTAGTTTTCATCCCTCAGCCTGCTCCTCTTCTGAGCAGAGAATTCTGGAAGGAAGGCAGTGATCTAAGGAAGCCACGGGGGGGAGGGAGGTGACAATAATCCCTGCCTGTCTAAAAACCACAGAAGACTAACCTGATACTCTTTTGGCCCCATCTGCATCAACACTAAACAACTACAAACTCCCCGAATCTTTCACACACGCCAAGTGAACATTCTCGAAGATTTCTCTTTGTGACTGCAACCACCTGCAAACCAGAACGAATCTAGAATTTCTTTTTCTTTTTTTCTTTTTGTTTAATTTCTAATCTCTTGTTGTTTATGAGGTGTGGGGTTTATAAGGGACTGAATCATGGAACCAATTTCCAAGTATAGTTCAAGGAGTGGGGCTCTAGACATACTTTTTTGTGTTTGGATTTAAGTGTATAGCAGAAATAATCTTAGGAAGGCCATAGATTTTAGAGAGTGCTCCAGAATCATCTGAAATAGGTTTCAGAGTATGCAGGACATAATATGAAGGAAACATTCAGCCTTTTTCCTGCACGTTTTTCCAAGATATTCAATTTTTTTTGTTAATAAAAAAAGCTGAACATCTGAAAAAAAATGAGCTGTTTTTTGCTTGGTACACAGTAATTTATATATAGACTTTGCCCTTTAATGTAAAACTTGCTAGTGATTTGAAATCTTTTTTTTTT